>NC_080382.1:80425191-80548390 GCF_014773155.1 Arachis stenosperma
GCTAGAGGATGGTGGAGTTCATTCAACGCTCCATCATTCCTACTAGCAACCGATCTGAAGATACTGTGGATCGGCCATCATGATTCATGGCATCATGATTGGAGAGGAAGTAGAGGTTCATGAGGTCATCTCCAATGAAATCTACAAAATAGCCGACAAGTCCTCCAATATGGCCACGGCTAGCTTTTCACCTTATTTGCCATCTATTACTCAGCTGGAGTTATCATAGAAGGAACATCCTCATTGAAGAGGATAAGCCCATCACCAAGAGAGGATGGAGCAAGCAAGAGAAGCCCTTCACGGTTCTCAAGAGATGCATGAGGAAGCTCATCATCAAGAAATCCCTGAGATGCCTCAAGGATGCACTTTCCTCCCAACAATTGGGAGCAACTCACACCTCCTTAGAAGACTGAGCCACAATGTGGAACATTAAGGGTGGAACATCATGAGCACTCCATCATTCTCCAAGAAATAAGAGAAGATAAAGAGCAATGAGGGAGGAGCAACAAAGCAAGGAAGGGACATAGAAGAGCTTAAGAACATCGTTGGACCTTCAAGAAGAAGACGCCACTAAAGGTGGATTCATTCCTTGTTCTTTATTTCTTTCTGTTTTGGTTTTTAATGTTGTGTTTATCTATGTTTTGTGTCTTTATTTCAGTATGTAGTAACTATGCCTTAAAGCTATGAATAAATTCCATTAATCCTTCACCTCTTAAAAGAAAAAGTTTTAATTCAAAAGAACAAGAAGTACATGAATTTCGAATTTATCCTTGAATTTAATTTAATTATATTGATGTGGTGACAATACTTTTGTTTTCTGAATGAATGCTGAACAGTGCATATGTCTTTTGATTTTGTTGTTTATGAATGTTAAAACTGTTGGCTCTTGAAAGAATGATGACAAAGAGAAATGTTATTGATGATCTGAAAAATCATGAAATTGATTCTTGAAGCAGAAAAAGCAGTGAAAAGAAAGCTTGCGGAAAAAAAGAAGAAAAGAAAAAGCAAGGAGAAAAAGCCAATAGCCCTTAAAACCAAAAGGCAAGGGTAAAAGGATCCAAGGCTTTGAGCATCAATGGATAGGAGGCCCAAGGAAATAAAATCAGGCCTAAGCGGCTAAACCAAGCTGTCCCTAACCATGTGCTTGTGTCATGAAGGTCCAAGTGAAAAGCTTGAGACTGAGTGTTAAAGTCGTGATCCAAAGCAAAAAGAGTGTGCTTAAGAGCTCTGGACACCACTAACTGGGGACTCTAGCAAGCTGAGTCACAATCTGAAAAGGTTCACCCAATTATGTGTCTGTGGCATTTATGTATCCGGTGGTAATACTGGAAAACAAAGTGCTTAGGGCCACGGCCAAGACTCATAAGTAGCTGTGTTCAAGAATCAACATACTTAACTAGGAGAATCAATAACACTATCCGAAATTCTAAGTTCCTAGAGAAGCCAATCATTCTAAACTTCAAAGGAAAAAGTGAGATGCCAAAACTGTTCAGAAGCAAAAAGCTACAAGTCCCGCTCATCTAATTATAATTAATATTCATTGATATTCTGGAATTTATAGTATATTCTCTTCTTTTTATCCTATTTGATTTTCAGTTTCTTGGGGACAAGCAACAATTTAAGTTTGGTGTTGTGATGAGCGGATAATTTATACGCTTTTTGGCATTGTTTTTAGGTAGTTTTTAGTAAGTTCAAGCTACTTTTAGGGATGTTTTCATTAGTTTTTATGTTAAATTCACATTTCTAGACTTTACTATGAGTTTGTGTGTTTTTCTGTGATTTCAGGTAAATTCTGGCTGAAATTGAGGGACTTGAGCAAAACTCTGAAAAAGGCTGACAAAAGGACTGCTGATGCTGTTGGAATCTGACCTCCCTGCACTCAAAATGGATTTTCTGGAGCTACAGAACTCCAAATGGCACGCTCTCAACGGCGTTGGAAAGTAGACATCCAGGGCTTTCCAGCAATATATAATAGTCCATACTTTATTCGGAAATTGATGACGTAACTTGGCGTTGAACGCCAAGTACATGCTGCTGTCTGGAGTTAAACGCCAGAAAAACGTCATGATCCGGAGTTGAACGCCCAAAACACGTTATAACTTGGAGTTCAACTCCAAGAAAAGCCTCAGCTCGTGGATAGATCAAGCTCAGCCCAAACATACACCAAGTGGGCCCCGGAAGTGGATTTATGCATCAATTACTTACTCATGTAAACCCTAGGAGCTAGTTTATTATAAATAGGACTTTTTACTAGTGTATTAGTCATCTTGGGACGATCAGTTCTCAGATCATGGGGGCTGGCCATTCGGCCATGCCTGAACCTTTTACTTATGTATTTTCAACAGTGGAGTTTCTGCACACCATAGATTAAGGGTGCGGAGCTCTGCTGTACCTCAAGTATCAATACAATTACTATTACTTTCTATTCAATTCTCTCTTCTTCTTATTCCAAGATATACGTTGCACAACACTTTGATGAATGTGATGATCCGTGACACGCATCATCATTCTCACTTATGAACGCACGTGACTGACAACCACTTCCGTTCTACCTTAGGCCGGGCGCATATCTCTTAGATTCCCCAACAGAATCTTCGTGGTATAAGCTAGATGGATGGCGGCATTCATGAGGATCCGGAAAGTCTAACCTTGTCTGTGGTATTCCGAGTAGGATCCTGGGAATCCGAAAATTCTAACCTTGTCTGTGGTATTCCGAGTAGGATTCCGGTATTGAATGACTGTGACGAGCTTCAAACTCCTGAAGGCTGGGCGTTAGTGACAAACGCAAAAGAATCAATGGATTCTATTCCAACCTGATTGAGAACCGACAGATGATTAGCCGTGCTGTGACAGAGCATTGGACCATTTTCACTGAGAGGATGGGAGTAGCTATCAACCAAGGGTGATGCCTCCAGACGATTAGCCGTGCAGTGACAGCGCATAGGACCATTTTCCCGAGAGGATTGAAAGTAGCCATTGATGATGGTGATGCCCTACATACAGCTTGCCATGGAAAGGAGTAAGAAGGATTAGAAGAGAGAGTAGTGAAGTAGAGTTTCAAGAGGAGCACAGCATCTCCATACGCTTGTCTGAAATTCCCACTCTTGATTTACATAAGTATTTCTATCCCTTTTATTTTCTTTTTATATTTGATTTTCTAAATTCCATAATTTTATCCTCCTGACTGGGATTTACAAGATGACCATAGCTTGCTTCATACCAACAATCTCTGTGGGATCGACCCTTACTCGCGTAAGGTTTATTACTTGGACGACCCAGTACACTTGCTGGTTAGTTGAACGGAGTTGTGAATTCAATTAGAGCCAATTATTAAAATTCATACAAGTACAAAGAGCATGTGATCACAATTTCGTCCACCAAATGCCATACTGGCTCAGAACAAAATATTGACCTAACAAGTCAATATGATCTCTCAGAGTTTGAATGGATTGCAAAATGCATCCAACAGTACTAAAGAAGCATCTTCTGAAGAAGAAGCTTATGATCTTGAGAACCCTGCAATGGCAGAAGTGAATTACATGGGTGAAGCCTTTGGCAACACTTATAATCTTTCATGGAAAAATCATCCAAATTTTTTATGGAAGGATCAACAGAAGCAAGGCTTCAATAATAACAAAGGTGGAAGAAACAGGTTTAGCAATAGCAAACCTTTCCCATCATCATCTCAACAACAAACAGAGCATTCTGAGCAGAATCCTTCTAGCTTAGCAAATATAGTCTCTGATCTATCCAAGGCCACTCTTAGTTTCATGACTGAAATAAGATCCTCTATTAGAAATTTGGAGGCACAAGTGGGCCAGTTGAGTAAAAGGGTTACTAAAACTCCTCCTAGCACTCTCCCAAGCAATACAGAAGAGAATCCCAAAGGAGAGTGCAAGGCCATTGATATAATCAACATGGCCGAAACCTTAGAGGAGGAGAAGGACGTGAATCCCAATGAGGAAGACCTCAGGGGACGTCCAATGGTCAGTACAAAATTCTCTAATGAGGAACCAAAGGAATCTGAGGCTCATACAGAGACCATAGAGATTCCCTTGGACCTTCTTTTACCATTCATGAGCTCTGATAACTATTCATCTTCTGAAGAGGATGAAGACATTGTTGAAGGGTAAGTTGCCCAATATTTAGGAGCAATCATGAAGCTGAATGCCAAACTATTTGATAATGAGACTTGGGAGGAAGAACCTCCCTTGCTCACCAATGAACTGAATATATTGGTTCAGCAAAATTTACCTCAAAAGAAACAGGATCCTGGTAAATTCTTAATACCGTGTACCATAAGCACCATGACCTTTGAGAAAGCTCTGTGTGACCTGGGGTCAGGGATAAATATGATGCCACTATCTGCAATAGAGAAACTGGGAATCTTTGAGGTACAAGCTGCTAAATTCTCAATAGAGATGGCAGATAAGTCTATGAAAAAGGCTTATGGACTAGTAGAGGACGTGCTAGTGAAGGTTGAAGGCCATTACTTCCCTGCTGATTTTATAATCCTAGACACTAGGAGGGAGGAGGATGAATCTATCATCCTTGGAAGACCCTTCCTAGCCATAGCAAGAGCTGTGATTGATGTTGACAAAGGAGAGTTGATCCTTCATGTGAATGAAGAATGCCTTGTAGTAAATACTTAAGGTTCTCCATCTGTAACCATGGAGAGTAAGCATGAAGAGCTTCTCCCAATACAGAGTCAAACAGAGCCCCCACATTCAAACTCTAAGTTTGGTGTTGGGAGGCCACAGCCAAACTCTAAGTTTGGTGTTGAGAGATCTCAACCATACTCTGATCATCTGTGAGACTCCATGAGAGCTCACTGTCAAGCTATTGACATTAAAGAAGCGCTTATTGGGAGGCAACCCAATTTTATTGTAATTTTATCTATGTTATTTTGTTTTCCTTTAGGTTGATGATCATGTGAAGTTACAAAGACAATTACAAAAATAAAGAAAAAACCAAAAACAGCATTGAAAATAGCACACCCTGGAGGAAGGACTTACAGGCGTTAAAACGCCAGTAAGGGGAGCAAAATGGGCATTTAAATGCCCAATCTGGCACCATTCTGGGCGTTTAAACGCCAGAACAGAGCACTAGACTAGCGTTTAAACGCCAGAACAGAGCAATAATTTGGCGTTAAACGCCAAAAACACGCAGCAGTGTGGCGTTTAGGCACCAGAACAGGAAGGAAAGCTGGCATATAAATGCCAGAACAGGGCAGCAGACTAGCGTTTAAATGCCAGAATTGCACTCTAAGGCGTTGTGAACGCCCAATTGGAGCAGGGATGAAGAATTCCTTGACCCTTCAGGATCTGTGGATCCCACTGGATCCCCACCAATCTCAACTCACTCTCTCTCCTCTTCACACCTTTCTACAACACTCTTCCCCGAATACCCTTCACTAATCACATCACAAACACCTTCTTCCCCTCTTGGCCGAACCCTATACACCATCCATCTCCTCCATTTTCTTCTTCTTCTACATCTTTCTTTCTTCTTTTGCTCGGGGACGAGCATATATTTTAAGTTTGGTGTGGTAAAAGCATTGCTTTTTGTTTTTCCATAACCATTTATGGCACCTAAGGCCGAAGAAACCTCTAGAAAGAGGAAAGGGAAGTTAAAAGCTTCCACCTCCGAGTCATGGGAGATGGAGAGATTCATCTCAAGGGTCCATAGCTCAGTAATAGAGCATTTGACTGCTGGTGCACGAAATTGCAATCACACTTTTGTAATCCCGCACAACTAACCAGCAAGTGCACTGGGTCGTCCAAGTAATACCTTACGTGAGTAAGGGTCGATCCCACGGAGATTGTCGGCTTGAAGCAAGCTATGGTTATCTTGTAACTCTTAGTCAGGATATTAATAATTCTCAGGTTTAATTGTGAAAAGTAGAAGAACATGAAATAAATACTTGTTTCGCAGTAATGGAGAATAGGCTGAGGTTTTGGAGATGCTCTATCTTCTGAATCTCTGCTTTCCTACTGTCTTCTTCTTCAAGCACGCAAGGCTCCTTCCATGGCAAGCTGTATGTAGGGTTTTACCGTTGTCAATGGCTACCTCCCATCCTCTCAGTGAAAATGTTCAACGTGCTCTGTCACAGCACGGCTAATCATCTGTCGGTTCTCAATCAGGTTGGAATAGAATCCAGTGATTCTTTTGCGTCTGTCACTAATGCCCAGCCCTCAGGAGTTTGAAGCTCATCACAGTCACTCAATCCTTGAATCCTACTCAGAATACCACAGACAAGGTTTAGACCTTCCGGATTCTCTTGATTGCCGCCATCAATTCTAGCTTATACCATGAAGATTCTGATTAAGGAATCCAAGAGATATCTACTCAATCTAAGGTAGAACGGAGGTGGTTGTCAGGCACACATTCATAGGTGTGAATGATGATGAGTGTCACGGATCATCACATTCATCAAGTTATGAACAAGTGATATCTTAGAATAGAAGCAAGCATGATTGAATGAGAAACAATAGAGCTCCTCACCCCCAACCATGGGGCTTAGAGACTCATGCCGTAGAAGATACAATGAGAAACGTGTAAAGTGTCATGAGGTAGAGATACAATATCAAAAGGTCCTATTAATAGTGAACTAGTAACCTAGGGTATACAGAAATGAGTAAATGACGTAAAAATCCACTTTCGGGGTCCACTTGGTGTGTGCTTGGGCTGAGCATTGAAGCTTTCATGTGTAGAGACTTTTTCTGGAGTTAAACGCCAGCTTTTATGCCAGTTTGGGCGTTTAACTCCAATTTTTGTGCCAGTTCCGGCGTTAAACGCTGGGAATTCTGAAGCTGGTTTGCCACGCCGGTTTGGGCCATCAAATCTCGGGCAAAGTATGGACTATTATACATTGCTGGAAAGCCCAGGATGTCTACTTTCCAACGCAATTGAGATCGCGTCAATTGGGCTTCTGTAGCTCCAGAAAATCCACTTTGAGTGTAGAGAGGTCAGAATCCAACAGCATCTGCAGTCCTTGTCAGCCTCTAAATCAGATTTTTGCTCAGGTGCCTCAATTTCAGCCAGAAAATACCTGAAATCATAGAAAAACACACAAACTCATAGTAAAGCCCAGAAAAGTAAATTTTAACTAAAAACTAATGAAAATGTAATAAAAACTAACTAAAATATACTAAAAACATACTAAAAACAATGCCAAAAAGAGTATAAATTATCCGCTCATCACAACACCAAACTTAAATTGTTGCTTGTCCCCAAGCAACTGAAAATCAAAATAGAATAAAAAGAAGAGAATATACTATAGACTCCAAAATATCAAAGAAACTTAGCTTCAATTAGATGAGCGGGACTAGTAGCTTTTTGCTTCTGAACAGTTTTGACATCTCACTTTATCCTTTGAAGTTTAGAATGATTGGCATCTATAGGAACTCAGAACTCAGATAGTGTTATTCATTCTCCTAGTTAAGTATGATGATTCTTGAACATAGCTACTTTATGAGTCTTGGCTGTGGCCCAAAGCACTTTGTCTTCCAGTATTACCACCGGATACATTCATGCCACAGACACATACTTGGGTGAACCTTTTCAGATTGTGACTCAGCTTTGCTAGAGTCCCCAATTAGAGGTGTCCAGGGTTCTTAAGCACACTCTTTTTGCCTTGGATCACAACTTTATTTTTTTTTTCGTATTCACTGCTTTTTCTTGCTTCAAGAATCATTTTTATGATTTTTCAGATCCTCAATAACATTTCTCCTTTTCCATCATTCTTTCAAGAGCCAACAATTTTAAAATTCTTAAAACAACAAATTCAAAAGACATATGCACTGTTCAAGCATTCATTCAGAAAACAAAAAGTATTGTCACCACATCAAACTAATTCAACTAGTTTCAAAGATGAATTCGAAATCCTGTACTTCTTGTTCTTTTGTGATTAAAGCATTTTTCATTTAAGAGAGGTGATGGATTAATAGGACATTCATAGCTTTAAGACATGAACCTTAAATTTTATTAATCATGAATTAAGGATAAGACTCAAAAACAGATATAAGATAAGACTAATAGTAATAGAAAACAAAAATTTAAATAGACTCCTAATGATAGATGTTATCACAGAGTTAGGACTCAACAACCTTGATTTTGAGAAGTGGATGCTCCCTCAACTTGTGGGGTATTTGACCCTTCAAGGGAGAGCTTTTGGCGCTTCAACTCCTGTAGCTCACGCCCCTGCTTCTCTTGTTCCTTCAGCAATTTGCAGAGAATGCAGTTTTGATTCTACTGTTCTTCCTTAATTTGTTCCATAGCTTCTTGAAGCTTGGCAACAGATGCTTCAAGACGAGTCCAGTAGTCAATTTCAAGAAGTTCAGGGAGGAACTCCTGCGCCCTCCTTTTGATAGAGTTATCTTGCATTTGTCCTTCCATTGACCTCTTGGTGATTGGGTGCTCAATTGGGATGAATTCATCTACTCCCATCCTCACCCCAGCATCTTTACATAGCAAAGAGATTAAGCTTGGGTAAGCCAGTTTGGCTTCAGTAGAGTTCTTGTTTGCAAATCTGTAAATCTCACAAGCAATCAGATGATGAATCTCCACTTCTTTTCCCAGCATAATACAATGAATCATCACTGCTCTCTTGATAGTAACCTCAAAACGGTTACTTGTGGGCAAGATAGAATGCCCTATGAAGTCCAACCAGCCTCTTGCAACTGGTTTGAGATCTCCCCTCTTGAGTTAGTTTGGGACACCTTTTGAATTGGTCATCCATTTGGTTCCAGGGAGGCATATGTCCTCTAGAACTTGATCCAACCCCTTATCTACTCTAACCATTCTCCTATTAAAGGATCCAGGATCATCTTGTAGTTGAGGTAATTTGAAGACCTCTCTTATTTTGTCCAGATGGAAGTAAATAATTCTCCCTCTGACCATGGTTCTGTAGGTATGAAAAGCGATTCCAGTCATTCTCTGCTTATCTGTCAACCACAGATTTGAGTAGAATTCCTGAACCATATTTCTCCCAACCTTTGTCTCAACGTTGGTTAGAACTTCCCATCCTCTGTTTCGAATTTGCTCTTGGATCTCCGGATATTCATCTTCTTTCAGATCAAATTTAACTTCCGGGATCACTGACCTTAGACCTATTATTTTGTGGTAATGGTCTGCATGTTCTTTGGTTAAGAACTTCTCTTGACTCCAAAGGTATTTTGGAGCATTCTCTTTCCTTTGGGGGCCATGATCTTGATGAGCCTTAACTTAGTGATCATGGAAAAACACACAAAACTTAGAGGTTTGCTTGTCCTCAAGCAAAAGAAAGGAAAGAGGAGAGAGAGAGGAGGAGAGCAAATTCGAATGGTGTGGAAGGGGGTGTGGCCGAACATATATTTATAAGGAAGGGGGAGAGATTTCAAAAATTTTGAAGGAGATTTGAGAAGATATGGAAAGAATTTGAGAAATATTTGAGTTTTTTTGAAGAAGATTTGGAAAGGATTTGAAAGAGATTTGAAGAATGATTTTAATTTTGAAAATTTGAAGGTGAATGATGAAAGTTTGAAATGTGTTTATGTAGAAAATTATGGATCAAAACAGGAAAGTTTGAAAAAATGTGAAGTGGAAAGCAAAATCTCTGCCCCCCACCTTTCTGGCGTTAAACGCCCAAAATGGTATCCATTCTGGCATTTAACGCCCAAATGTTGGCCAATTTGGGCGTTTAACGCTCAGCCAGGTACCCTGGCTGACGTTAAACGCCAAAAACCCCTTCATCACTGGGCGTTTTGCTAAACGCCCAGGATGCTGCACACCTGGCGTTAAACGCCTAGAATGGTGCCCATTCTGGCATTTAACGCCCAAAATGGCACCTATACTGGCGTTAATCGCCCAGAATGGTGCCCATTCTGGCGTTTAACGCCCAGAGTACCCCTTACTGGTATTTTTTCGCCAGCAAGCTCCTTTTCTCTACTTTTTGCACTGAATCCTTCTGTAACTCTGTGACTTCCTTCAATTTTGATGATTGCCCTTTGAGAATATGTATCAAACTTTTATTAAACAAAACAGATAACCTGCTAATGACTGGGTTGCCTCCCAGCAAGCGCTTCTTTATTGTCTTTAGCTGGACCTTCACTGAGAATCATTCAAGCCTCAATTTTGAGCATTCTTGCTCAAAATTGCTTTCAAGATAATGCTTGATCCTCTGTCCATTAACAATGAACTTTTTGTCAGAATCAATATCCTGAAGCTCAACGTATCCATATGGTGACACTCCTGTAATCACATACGGACCCCTCCACCGGGATTTAAGTTTTCCTGGGAACAGTCTGAGCCTAGAGTTGAAGAGCAGAACTTTTTGTCCTGGCTCAAAGACTCTGGATGACAACTTCTTGTCATGCCACTTCTTTGCCTTTTCCTTATAAATTTTTGCATTTTCAAAGGCACTGAGTTTAAATTCATCTAGCTCATTTAGCTAGAGTAATCTTTTTTCACCAGCTAACTTAGCGTCCAGGTTTAGGAATCTGGTTGCCCAGTAGGCTTTATGTTCCAGTTCCACGGGCAGATGACAGGCCTTGCCATACACAAGTTGGTATGGAGAGGTTCCTATTGGAGTCTTGAATGCTGTTCTGTATGCCCACAGAGCATCATCCAAGCTCTTTGCCCAATCCTTTCTACGGGCAATTACAGTCCGTTCTAGGATTCTTTTTAGCTATCTGTTAGAGACTTCAGCTTGCCCATTTGTCTGTGGATGATACGGGGTTGCCACTTTGTGGCTAATTCCATATCGGACCATAGCAGAGTATAGCTGTTTATTGCAGAAATGAGTGCCCCCATCACTGATTAGTACTCTGGGAACACCAAACCTGCTGAATATGTGTTTCTAGAGGAATTTCAGCACGGTCTTAGTATCATTAGTAGGTGTAGCAATTGCTTCTACCCATTTAGATACATAGTCCACTGCCACCAGAATGTAAGTGTTTGAGTATGATGGTGGGAACGGACCCATAAAGTCAATACCCCATACATCAAACAATTCAATCTCTAGGATCCCTTGTTGAGGCATGGCATAACCATGAGGCAAGTTACCAGCTCTTTGGCAACTGTCACAGTTACGCACAAACTCTCGGGCATCTTTATAGAGAGCAGGCCAGTAAAAGCCACATTTGAGGACCTTAGCGGCTGTTCGCTCACTTCCGAAATGTCCCCCATACTGTGATCCATGGCAATGCCACAGGATCCTTTGTGCTTCCTCTCTAGGTACACATCTGCAGATCATTCCATCTGCACATCTCTTAAAGAGATATGGCTTATCCCAGAGGTAGTACTTGGCATCTGAAATTAATTTCTTTCTTTGCACCCTGCTGTACTCTTGGGGTATGAACCTCACAGCTTTATAATTTGCAATGTCTGCAAACCATGGAGCTTCCTGAATGGCAAAAAGTTGCTCATCTGGGAAGGTCTCAGAGATCTCAGTAGAAGGGAGGGACACCCCAGCTACTGGTTCTATTCGGGACAGATGATCAGCTACTTGGTTCTCTGTCCCTTTTCTGTCTCTTGTTTCTATATCAAACTCTTGCAGAAGCAACACCCATCTTATGAGCCTGGGTTTTGAATCCTGCTTTGTGAGTAAGTACTTAAGAGTAGCATGGTCAGTGTACACAATCACCTTTGATCCTACTAAATAGGATCTAAACTTGTCAATGGCATAGACCACTGCAAGTAACTCTTTTTCTGTGGTTGTGTAATTCTTCTGTGCATCATTTAGAACACGGCTGGCATAATAAATAACGTGCAGAAGCTTGTTATGCCTCTGTCCCAACACTGCACCAACGGCATGGTCACTGGCATCACACATTAGTTCGAATGGCAATGTCCGGTCTGGTGCAGAGATGACTGGTGTTGTGACCAGCTTGGCTTTCAGGGTCTCAAATGCCTGCAGACACTGTGTGTCAAACACAAATGGTGTGTCAGCAGCTAGCAGGTTGCTTAGAGGTTTTGCAATTTTTGAAAAATCCTTTATAAACCTTCTGTAGAAACCTGCATGCCCCAGAAAGCTTCTGATTGCCTTAACATTGGCAGGTGGTGGTAATTTTTCAATTACCTCTACCTTTGCTTTATCCACCTCTATTCCCTTGCTTGAAATTTTGTGCCCAAGGACAATTCCTTCCGTCACCATAAAGTGACATTTCTCCCAATTTAATACCAGGTTAATCTCTTGGCACCTTTTCAGGACAAGTGCTAGATGGTTAAGACAAGAGCTGAATGAGTCTCCATATACTGAGAAGTCATCCATGAAGACTTCCAGGAACTTCTCCACCATATCAGAGAAGATGGATAGCATGCATCTCTGAAAAGTTGTAGGTGCATTACACAGACCAAAAGGCATTCTTCTATAGGCAAACACGCCAGAAGGGTAAGTGAATACTGTTTTCTCTTGGTCCGGAGGATCTACTGCAATTTGGTTGTAACCTGAATAGCCATCCAAAAAGTAGTAATAATCATGACCAGCTAGTCTTTCTAGCATTTGGTCTATGAATGGTAAAGGAAAATGATCCTTTCTGGTGGCTGTATTGAGCCTGCTGTAGTCAATACACATACGCCACCCTGTAACTGTTCTTGTAGGAACCAATTCATTCTTTTCATTATGAACCACTGTCATGCCTCCCTTTTTGGGGACAACTTGGACAGGGCTCACCCAGGGGCTATCAGAAATGGGATAAATAATTCCAGCCTCTAGTAATTTAGTGACCTCTTTCTGCACCACCTCTTTCATGGTTGGATTTAGCCGCCTTTGTGGTTGAACCACTGGTTTGGCATTATCCTCCAATAGGATCTTGTGCACGCATCTTGCTGGGCTAATGCCCTTAAGATCACTTATGGACCACCCAAGAGCTGTCTTGTGTGTCCTTAGCACCTGAATCAGTGCTTCCTCTTCCTGTGGATTTAAAGCAGAGCTTATGATCACTGGAAAAGTGTCACCCTCTCCCAGAAATGCATACTTCAGGGATGGTGGTAGTGGTTTGAGCTCAGGTTTGGGAGGCTTATCCTCTTCCTGAGAAATTTTCAAAAATTCTTTTGTTTCCTCTGGTTCCCCCTGATCAGGCTGAACATCCTTGAAGATGTCTTCTAGCTCTGATTCTAGACTTTCAGTCATATTGATCTCTTCCACCAAAGAGTCAATAATGTCAGCGCTCATGCAGTCATTTGGTGTGTCTGGATGCTGCATAGCTTTTACAGCATTCAACTTGAACTCATCCTCATTGACTCTCAGGGTTACTTCCCCCTTTTTGTACATCAATGAGAGTTCGTCCAGTTGCTAGGAAAGGTCTTCCTAGAATGAGAGTTGCACTCTTGTGCTCCTCCATTTCCAGCACTACAAAGTCAGTTGGAAAGGCGAATGGCCCAACCTTGACAATCATGTCCTCAATTATGCCTGATGGATATTTAATGGAGCCATCAGCAAGTTGGAGACATATCCGGGTTGGTTTGACTTTTTCAGTCAACCCAAGCTTTCTGATAGTGGATGCAGGTATTAGATTGATACTTGCTCCAAGGTCACACAGGGCTGTCTTGGTGCAAGCACCTTCTAATGTGCATGGTATCATAAAGCTTCCTGGATCTTGAAGCTTTTCTGGTAAGCTTTTCAGAATGACTGCACTGCATTCTTCAGTGAGAAACACTTTTTCAGTTTCTCTCCAATCCTTCTTATGACTTAAGATCTCTTTCATGAACTTAGCTTAAGAAGGTATTTGCTCAAGTGCCTCTGCAAACGGAATCTTTATCTCAAGAGTCCTTAGATAGTCTGCAAAGCGGGCAAATTGCTTATCCTGTTCCGCTTGGCAGAGTTTCTGAGGATAAGGCATCTTGGCTTTATATTCTTCAACCTTAGTTGCTGCAGGTTTATTCCTTACAGAAGTGGTTGGAGAAGCCTTTTTAGAGGGGTTACTATCAGCACTCTCAGGTGTCTGATTCCCCATTGGCGTTTGAACGCCAGGATTGGGTGAAGAATGGGCGTTTAACGCCAATTTTTCCCTCTTTTCTGGCGTTTGAACGCCAGAACTGGGCAAGGAATGGGCGTTTAACGCCAGCTTTTCCCCCCTTTCTGGCGTTTGAATGCCAAGAGTATTCCTCTCTGGGCTCTTACTGTCCTCAGAGGGATTTTGGACAGTGGTTTGGTTATCCTCTGTCAATTGTTCCTTTCTTGGCTTTTTGCTACATTGAGCAGTGTTATTCAATGTCTTTCCACTCCTCAGTTGAACTGCTTGGCATTCTTCTGTTATCTGTTTAGATAACTGCTGTTTTGTCTGATTCAACTGCGATTATATGTTCTTGTTAGCAATTTTAGTCTCTTGGAGCATCTCTTTAAATTCTACTATCTGTTTTGTCATAAGGTGTAATTGCTGATTAAGCTCAACAATTTGTTCTTGAGGATTAGGATCAGTGGCTACTGCCATAACTTCTTCTTTTGTAAAGGACTCACTGCTAGAGTACAAATGTTGATTTCTAGTAACAGTGTCTATAAGCTCTTGAGCCTCTTCAATCGTCTTCCTCATATGTATAGATCCACCCGCTGAGTGGTCTAGAGACATCTGAGCTTTTTCTGTAAGCCCATAGTAGAAGATGTCTAACTGTACCCACTCTGAAAACATTTCAGAGGGGCATTTTCTTAGCATACCTCTATACCTCTCCCAGGCATTATAAAGGGATTCATTATCCTCTTGTTTAAAGCCTTGGATGTCCAGCCTTAGCTGTGTCATCCTTTTTGGAGGGTAAAATTGATTCAGGAATTTGTCTGATAACTGTCTCCATGTCTTTATGCTTGCTGTAGGTTGGTTATTCAACCACCTCTTAGCTTGATCTTTTACAGCAAATGGAAACAGTAATAGTCTGTAGACATCCTGATCCACCTCTTTATCATGTACTGTGTCAGCAATTTGTAAGAATTGTGCCAGAAACTCAGTAGGTTCTTCCTGTGGAAGACCGGAATACTGGCAATTTTGCTGCACCATGATAATGAGTTCAGGATTTAGCTCAAAGCTGCTTGCTTTAATGGGAGGTATACAGATGCTACTCCCATATGCAGCTGTAATGGGGTTAGCATATGACCCCAGAGTCCTTCTGGACTGCTCAATTCCACTTAGGTCCATGATGGAGAAAGGGAGTATGATATGGATTCACAAGTAAAGTAGAAAGTTTTTTTTTATTAAAGGTGACCGAAAAATTTAAAATAAAATAAAATTTTGAAAACTAAAAAAAATAAGATCAAAACAAATTGAAAACTAAATCAATTAGTTAATTAAAAAAAGATTTTGGGATTAGCAATTGAAAAGATATGATTGAAAATTATTTTGAAAAAGATTTAATTTTTGAAATGAGGAAAGAGAAAAACAACAAAATGACACCAAACTTAAAATTTTTAGAAAATCAGACACAAATTTTCGAAAACTTAAAGGAAAACACAAAGAAAACACTAAACTTAGAATTTTTAAGGATCAAGAAAGGACTAAGGACATGCAAATTCGAAAAAAAAAAGAAAACAAAAGCATGCAATTGACACCAAACTTAAAATGTGAAACTAAACTCAAATAAAAGACTCTAAACCAACAAAAATAAAACAGTCCTAATCTAAGCAACAAGATAAACCGTCAGTTGTCCAAACTCGAACAATCACCGGCAACGGCGCCAAAAACTTGGTGCACGAAATTGCAATCACACTTTTGCAATCCCGCACAACAAACCAGCAAGTGCACTGGGTCGTCCAAGTAATACCTTACGTGAGTAAGGGTCGATCCCACGGAGATTGTCGGCTTGAAGCAAGCTATGGTTATCTTGTAACTCTTAGTTAGGATATTAATAATTCTCAGGTTTAATTGTGAAAAGTAGAAGAACATGAAATAAATACTTGTTTTGCAGTAATGGAGAACAGGCTGAGGTTTTGGAGATGCTCTATCTTCTGAATCTCTGCTTTCCTACTGTCTTCTTCTTCAAGCACGCAAGGCTCCTTCCATGGCAAGCTGTATGTAGGGTTTCACCGTTGTCAATGGCTACCTCCCATCCTCTCAGTGAAATTGTTCAACACGCTCTGTCACAACACGGCTAATCATCTGTCGGTTCTCAATCAGGTTGGAATAGAATCCAGTGATTCTTTTGCGTCTGTCACTAACGCCCAGCCCTCAGGAGTTTGAAGCTCGTCACAGTCATTCAATCCTTGAATCCTACTCAGAATACCACAGACAAGGTTTAGACCTTCTGGATTCTCTTGAATGCCGCCATCAATTCTAGCTTATACCACGAAGATTCTGATTAAGGAATCCAATAGATATCTACTCAATCTAAGGTGGAACGGAGGTGGTTGTCAGGCACACATTCATAGGTGCAAATGATGATGAGTGTCACGGATCATCACATTCATCAAGTTAGGAACAAGTGATATCTTAGAATAGAAGCAAGCGTGATTGAATGAGAAACAGTAGTAATTGCATTAATCCATCAAGACACAGTAGAGCTCCTCACCCCCAACCATGGGGCTTAGAGACTCATGCCATAGAAGATACAATGAGAAACATGTAAAGTGTCATGAGGCAGAGATACAATATCAAAAGGTCCTATTAATAGTGAACTAGTAACCTAGGGTATACAGAAATGAGTAAATGACGTAAAAATCCACTTCCGGGGTCCACTTGGTGTGTGCTTGGGCTGAGCATTGAAGCTTTCATGTGTAGAGACTTTTTCTGGAGTTAAACGCCAGCTTTTATGCCAGTTTGGGCGTTTAACTCCAATTTTTGTGCCAGTTCCGGCGTTAAACGCTGGGAATTCTGAAGCTGATTTGCAACGCCGGTTTGGGGCATCAAATCTCGGGAAATATGGACTATTAATCATTGCTAGAAAGCCCAGAATGTCTATTTTCCAATGCAATTGAGAGCGCGTCAATTGGGCTTCTGTAGCTCCAAAAAATCTACTTCGAGTGCAGGGAGGTCAGAATCCAACAGCATCTGCAGTCCATTTCAGCCTCTAAATCAGATTTTTGCTCAGGTCCCTCAATTTCAGCCAGAAAATACCTGAAATCACAGAAAAATACACAAACTCATAGTAAAGCCCAGAAAAGTAAATTTTAACTAAAAACTAATGAAAATGTAATAAAAACTAACTAAAATATACTAAAAACATACTAAAAACAATACCAAAAAGCGTATAAATTATCCGCTCATCAACTGCCAAACTAGAGAGCCCATTCATGGCACTCAACAAGAGCATGAGGAAGTTTCTCATCAAGAACTCCCTGAGATGTCTCAAGGGATACATTTTCCTCCATACAACCGTTGAGAGCAACTAAGGATGGAACAACAAAGGCAAGGAAGAGACATTGAGGAGCTCAAGCACTCCATAGAATTTTCAAGAGGAAGACACCCCCCTCACTAAGGTGGACTCATTCTTTAATCTCTTTGTCTATTTAT
Organism: Arachis stenosperma; assembly: GCF_014773155.1. Classification (NCBI taxonomy): domain Eukaryota; kingdom Viridiplantae; phylum Streptophyta; class Magnoliopsida; order Fabales; family Fabaceae; genus Arachis; species Arachis stenosperma. The sequence continues at coordinate 80,442,603 of NC_080382.1, forward strand.
TTTTCTATTTTATGTTGTATGTTCTATCTATGTTTGTGTCTTCACTACATGATCATTAGTGTCTAGTGTCTATGCCTTAAAGCTATATGAATCCTTCACCTCTCTTAAATGAAAAATGTGCTTAAATACAAAAGAACAAGAAGTACTTGGATTTCAAATTTTATCTTGAAACTAGTTTAATTATTTTGATGTGGTGGCAATACTTTTTGTTCTCTAAATGAATGCTTGAACAGTGCATATTTTTTATCTTGTTGTTTATGAATGTTAAAGTTGTTGGCTCTTGAAAGAATGATGAACAAAGAGAAATGTTATTGATAATCTGAAAAATTATGAAATTGGTTCTTGAAGCAAGAAAAAGCAGTGAAAAAAATAAAAAAAAAAAGAGAGAGAGAGAAAAGGAAAAAAATGGCGAAAAAAAGAAAAAAAAGCAAGCAGAAAAAGCCAATAGCCCTTTAAACCAAAAGGCAAGAATAAAAAGGATCCAAGGCTTTGAGCATTAATGGATAGGAGGGCCCAAAGGAATTAAAATCTAGGCCTCAGCGGCAAAATCAAGCTGTCCCTAACCATGTGCTTGTCGCATGCAGGTCCAAGTGAAAAACTTGAGACTGAGTGGTTAAAATCGTGATCCAAAGCAAAAGAGTGTACTTAAGAACTCTGGACACCTCTATCTAGGGACTTTAGCAAAGCTGAGTCACAATCTGAAAAGGTTCACCCAGTTATGTGTCTGTGGCATTTATGTATCCAGTGGTAATATTGGAAAACAAAGTGCTTAGGGTCACAGCCAAGATTCATTAAGTAGCTGTGTTCAAGAATCAATGCATTGAACTAGGAGAATCAATAACACTATCTAAAATTCTGAGTTCCTATAGATGCCAATCATTCTGAATTTCAAAGAAGAAAGTGAGATGCCAAAACTGTTCAAAAGCAAAAAGCTACAAGCCCCGCTCATCTAATTAGGACTAAGTTTCATTGATACTGTGGGTTTCATTGTATATTCTCTTCCTTTTATCCTATTTTGTTTTTAGTTGCTTGGGGACAAGCAACAATTTAAGTTTGGTGTTGTGATGAGCGGATAATTTATACGCTTTTTGGCATTATTTTTAAGTAGTTTTTAGTAGGATCTAGCTACTTTTTGAGATGTTTTTATTAGTTTTTATGCAAAATTCATATTTCTGGACTTTACTATGAGTTTGTGTATTTTTCTATGATTTCAGGTATTTTCTGGCTGAAATTGAGGGACCTGAGCTAAAATCTGATTCAAAGGCTGACAAAGGACTGCAGATGCTGTTGGATTCTGACCTCCCTGCACTCGAAGTAAATTTTATGGAGTTACAAAACTTCAAATGGCGCGCTCTCAATTACATTGGAAAGTAGACATCCAGTGCTTTCCAGCAATATATAATAGTTCATACTTTGCTCGAGTTTTGACGATGCAAACTAGCAAGTGCACTAGGTCGTTCAAACGCCCCTTCTCTGCCTTATTCTGAAGTCAAAACGCCAGAACTGGCATAAAAGTTGGAGTTAAATGCCCAAACTAGCACCAAAGCTGGCGTTTAACTCCAAGAGAAGTCTTTACACGTGTAAAGCTCAATGCTCAGCCCAAGCACACACCAAGTGGGCCCGAAACTAGATTTCTGCATCATTTACCTATTTCTGTAAACCCTAGTAGCTAGTTTCATTGTAAATATTTTACTATTGTATTTTCATCTTTTGTCTTTTGATCTCTTGATCACTTTTTGGGGGCTGGCCATTCGGCCATGCCTAGACCTTGTTCTTATGTATTTTCAACTGTGGAGTTTCTACACACCATAGATTAAGGTGTGGAGCTCTGCTGTTCCTCGAGTATTAATGAAAATACTATTGTTCTTCTATTCAATTCATGATTATTCTTCTTCTAAGATATTCACTCACACTTCAACCTGATGAATGTGATGATCCGTGACACTCATCATCATTCTCACCTATGAACGCGTACCTGACAACCACTTCCGTTCTACTTAAGATTGAGCGTGTATCTCTTGGATTCCTGGTCCACGATGCATGGTTGCCTTGCCTGACAACCGAGCCTTCCATTCCGTGAGATCAGAGTCTTCGTGGTATAAGCTAGAATTATTGGCGTCCATTTCTAAGATTCGGAAAGTCTAAACCTTGTCTGTGGTATTCCGGGTAAGATCTGAGATGGGATGACTGTGATGAGCTTCAAACTCGCGACTGTAGGGCGTAGTGACAGACACAAAAGGATAGTAAATCCTATTCCTACATGATCGAGAACCAACAGCTGATTAGCCATGCGAGAAACCGTAGAGGACCTTTTTCACTGAGAGGACGGGAGGTAGCCATTGATGCCGGTGAAACCCAACATACAGCTTGCTATGAAAGGGAGTATGAAGGATTGGATGAAGACAGTAGGAAAGCAGAGATTCAGAAGGGACAACGTATCTCTATGCACTTATCTGAAATTCTCACCAATGAATTACATAAGTATCTCTATCTTTACTTTATGTTTTATTTATCTTTTAATTATGAAAACTCCATAACCCATTTGAATCCGCCTGACTGAGATTTACAAGGTGACCATAGCTTGCTTCAAGCAGACAATCTCCGTGGGATCGACCCTTACTCACGTAAGGTATTACTTGGACGACCCAGTGCTCTTGCTGGTTAGTTGTGCGAAGTTGTGACAAAGAAGTGAGATTACAATTTTGCGACCAAGTTGTTGGCGCCATTGTGTATCACAATTTCGTGCACCAATTAGCCATACAGAAATCAAAGCTGGAACATTTTCACTGAGAGGACGGATGGTAGCCATTGACAACGGTGATCCACCAACATACAGCTTGCCATGGAAGGGAGCACGCATGATTGGATGAACACAATAGGAAAGCAGAGGTTCAGAAGCAACAAAGCATCTCCAAACGCTTATCTGAAATTCCCACCAATGAATTACATAAGTGTCTTTATTTTAATTTATGTTTTATGTATCTTTCAATTATCAAAACTCATAGCCAATTGAATCTGCCTGACTAAGATTTACAGGATGACCATAGCTTGCTTCAAGCCGGCAATCTCCGTGGGATCGATCCTTACTCGCGTAATGTTTTATTACTTGGACGACCTAGTGCACTTGCTGGTTAGTTGTACCACTTGTGAATTTTATACTAAAATCTATGAAAACTTAATAAAACTTAAACAAAACATACTAAAAACTTTATGAAAATAATGCCAAAAAGCGTGTGAAATATCCGCTCATCACAATACAATGAAGATTATAGTTGATGTATCAATATACTTTGTTTATGTTTTGAATTGACATGCTTGTTTATGGTACTTTTCTTTTAGTTTTATAATACGATGAACATGTTTATTTTTTGAAATTTTATAAATGTTCGACTACAAGTTATATGAAAATTTGTCTTCATTAAATTTATATTTATTTCGTATATGAACAAGTTTATTTTTTAATAGAAAAATCTAAAAAAATTTCTGTTTTACCTTATAGACGGATTTCCCGTCTATATTCAAAGTGTGGAAATGCTTTCCAAGGCTAGAATTACTGGCAAAAAATCTGTCAGAAAATTTGACGCTAGTTATCGATGGAAAATTTGTCAAAAATTCGGACGGTTTAAGCGAAATTGAAGTCACGATTACCGAGAAAAAATCTGTCAGTAATGAAAAAAATCTGTCGATAAATTACCGATAGAAAATCTGTCAAAAAAACTTATGGTTTTTTGGCGAAAGGGGGGATCATTACTGAGAAAAATTCTCTCGATAACGGATAAAAATCTGTCAGTAAATTATCGACGAAAAAATCCGGTAAGCAATTTTCGACGTGGCTTTTACAGCAGGACAAAATTTGTTAGTAACGAAAAATCTGTCGGTAAAAGACTAAATTTATCTGTAATAAACAATTTTCTAGTTGTGAAAATTGAAAAGAAAATACTAAATAAATGTTGCACACAAATTTTCATATATATATATATATATATATATATATATATATATATATATATATATTATGTGTGTATCATATCAGGCAAAAATCAAATCCAAGATAAAAAAAGAGATTGTATCACTTTTCTTTTTTAATTTTTATAAAAGTGAGATTGGAGTCATGAAAATTGTTATATTCATTGGATCAACTCGAATAATTCAAAGAAAAAGTTAAATAGGTCACTTTGTAAGAAATTATTTTTTATATTAAGCTAGAATTTGTGTTTTTCATCGAGTAAATGGTTAAATTTATTCCAAAAAAAATTATTCATTTTTCAAATTGGTTTTTTAAAAATATTTTTAGTCAAGGTTTTCTTTCAAAGATTTTAAGACTTTAGTTTTTCCATCACATTCGTTGCTAACAGCGTCAAAGTTTACTAATGTAGTATGTTTACACTAACTACAACATAGTAGTATACACTTGACTGTCCTAATTAGTTGTTAACAATAAGTTCATGCAATTAGATCAAATCAACCTCGAATTGAGAGAGATTTTGATCAATATTCTAAAAATCTGACCGGACCGACCGGTTCGACCAGGTTAACCAAAAACCGATCATTTCACCAGTCCGGTTGATCCTTAAAATTGTCTTACAAAAAATCAATTAAAAAACCGGTCAAACCGATGGTTAACCGGTGAACTGACCGAACCGGACAGATTTTTTTAAGGTCTAGTTTTGTTCCCTTTCTCAAAAACGGTGTCGTTTTGATGCTAGAAAGGAAAAAAAAAGAACCAAACACAATAAGGAACTAACGCAGCCCCAAATCCAACCCTAACTCGTATTCCCTTTTGAAATTATTCTTCCTCTCCCAGCCGTCTCCCAACTTCACTCTCCTCCAACCCCACCACTGCATTGCCCCTCTCCGTCGTTATTCGCTTCCCTTCGCCTGCACAAGCTTGTCATCCCCACCCTATCCTTTCTCTCTAACTCTCTGTGTGACTCCAACCCAACCCTAAACCCCTTTCTCACCAACCGCCTACTCTAGTTGTTGAAAACCCACTACCCCTCTCTCCCAGCCAGCAGCTGTCGTCAAACTCTTCTCCTTAGCCAAAGGGTAGCATCGCTGCAGGCAGTTTGATTCCTCCATCGCTGGTTGATGAGCGGATAATTTATACGCTTTTTGGCATTGTTTTTAGTATGTTTTTAGTATGTTTTAGTTAGTTTTTATTATATTTTTATTAGTTTTTAGTTAAAATTCACTTTTCTGGACTTTACTATGAGTTTGTGTGTTTTTCTGTGATTTCAGATATTTTCTGGCTGAAATTGAGGGACTTGAGCAAAAATTTGATTCAAAGACTGAAAAGGACTGCAGATGCTGTTGGATTCTGACCTCCCTGCACTCGAAGTAGATTTTCTGGAGCTACAGAAGCCCAATTGGCGCGCTCTCAACGGCGTTGGAAAGTAGACATCCTGGGCTTTTCAGCAATATTAATAGTCCATACTTTGCCCGAGATTTGATGGCCCAAACCGGCGTTCCAAATCAGCTCAAGAATGCCCGGCGTTAAACGCCGGAACTGGCACAAGAATGGGAGTTAAACGCCCAAACTGGGACAAAAGCTAGCGTTTAACTCCAAGAAGAGTCTCTACACGAAAATGCTTCAATGCTCAGCCCAAGCACACACCAAGTGGGCCCGGAAGTGGATTTTTCTGTCATTTACTCATTTCTGTAAACCTTAGGCTACTAGTTCTTTATAAATAAGACCTTTTGCTATTGTATTTTCATCTTGGGATCTTAGATCATCTTTAGATCTTTGAATCTTTGGATCCTTGATCATTTGGAGTCTTTTGATCATGTTTTGGGGGCTGGCCTCTCGGCCATGCCTAGACCTTGTTCTTATGTATTTTCAACGGTGCAGTTTCTACACATCATAGATTAAGGTGTGGAGCTCTGCTGTACCTCGAGTATTAATGCAATTACTATTGTTCTTCTATTCAATTCGGCTTGTTCTTATTCCAAGATATTCATTCGCACTCAAGAACTTGATGAATGTGATGATTATGTGACGCTCATCATCATTCTCACTTATGAACGCGTGCCTGACAACCACTCCCGTTCTACAAGCAAACAAGGCTTGAATGTTTATCTCTTGGATTCCTTAATCGGAATCTTCGTGGTATAAGCTAGAATTGATGGCGGCATTCAAGAGAATCTGGAAGGTCTAAACCTTGTCTGTGGTATTCTGAGTAGGATTCAATGATTGAATGACTATGACGAGCTTCAAACTCCTGAAGGCTGGGCGTTAGTGACAGACGCAAAAGAATCAATGGATTCTACTCCAACCTGATTGAGAACCGACAGATGATTAGCCGTGCCGTGACAGGGTGCGTTGAACATTTTCACTGAGAGGATGGGATTATAGCCACTGACAACGGTGATGCCCAACATACAGCTTGCCATGGAAAGGAGTAAGAAGGATTGGATGAAGACAGTAGGAAAGTAGAGAGACGGAAGGGACAAAGCATCTCCATTCGCTTATCTGAAGTTCTCACCAATGAATTACATAAGTATCTCTATCTTTACTTTATGCTTTATTCATATATCATTCATAACCATTTGAATTTGCCTGACTAAGATTTACAAGGTGACCATAGCTTGCTTCATACCAACAATCTCCGTGGGATCGACCCTTACTCGCGTAAGGTTTATTACTTGGAGGACCCAGTGCACTTGCTGGTTAGTTGTGCGAAGTTGTGAAATTATGTTTAGACCATGGTATTGAGCACCAAGTCTTTGGAGCCATTACCAGGGACTGTTTGAGTTGTGAAAAGAATGAATCACAATTTCGTGCACCAAGTTTTTGGCGCCGTTGCCGGGGATTGTTGAGTTTCGACAACTGACGGTTCATCTTGTTGCTTAGATTAGGTATTTATCTTCAGAGTTCTTAAGAATGAATTCTAGTGTATCAAGGTGATGTTCTTATCATCACCAAAGCTGATTGATTCTCATCAATTTAGCTCTTGAATGCAATGTCCTGCTGAAGCTTGGCTAGCCATGTCTAATTTCTTTAGACTGAAGCTTTAGACTAACATTGCATGATTCCTGGAATTCTCATTAAGAATTTTGATACCTTTATTTTCTTTTCCACTTAATTTTCGAAAAAACCAAAAAAAATACAAAATCATAAAAACCAAAAATATTTTATGTTTCTTGTTGAGTCTAGTGTCTCATGTTAAGTTTGGTGTCAATTGCATGTTTCTGTTCTTCTTGCATTCATTCATGTGTCTTAGGTGATCTTCAAGATGTTCTTGTTGATTTCCTTGCTCTGATCTTTAAATTCTCTTGTCTTGAGTGTTTTGTTGTTTCTCATATGCATTCTCATTTGTTAGTGTCAATAGTATACAAACTTCTAAGTTTGGTGTCTTGCATGCATTGTTATTTGATTTTAGTTGCATTTTGATTATTAAAAATCCAAAAATGTTTTTAATTTGTGTCTTTTCAAGTCAATAATACAGAGAATTGAAGATTCAGAACATACAGCAGAGGAATTATACAGAAAAAGCTGGACGTTCAAAACGCCCAGTGAAGAAGGAAAACTGGCGTTTAAATGCCAGCCAGGGTGCCTGACTGGGCGTTTAATGCCCAAAAAGGTAGTGCTTTGGGCGTTAAACGCCAGAATGTGCACCATTCTGGGCATTTAACGCCAGGATGGCACAAGAGGGAGGATTCTGTTGTCAATTCAAATTTTTTTTCAAGTTTTCAAAATTTTTCAAAATCAAATCTTTTTCAAATCATATCTCTTCAATCAAATCTTTTTCAAAATCAATTTCTTTCCATTTTCAAAAATACTTGCTATCAATTAATGATTTGATTCAACATTTCAAGTTTGTTGCCTTTTCTGTTGAGAAAGGTTTAATGTTTGAATCATATCTTTTCTTGTTAGCCAAGTCATTAATTTTTAAAATCAAATCTTTTTAAATTGTTTTTCAAATCATATCTTTCCAATCACATCTTTTTAAAACCATAACTTTTCAATCATATCTTTTTAATCACATCTTTTTCAAAATAGTTTTCAATCATATCTTTTTAATTTCTAATTTCAAAATCTTTTTCAAAAATCACTTGATTTCTTTCCCACTTTTAGTTTTCGAAAATTATCAATCAATTTTTCAAAATGTTTTTAATTAATTTTCGAAAATTTCTTCCCCTCTTCTCACATCCTTCTATTTATGGACTAACACTATTCTTCAATGAACAATTCGAACTCCATCTCTCTTGATAAGTTCGAATTCTTCTACTTCTTCCTTCTATTTTTCTTTTCCTCTGACACCTCAAGGAATCTCTATACTGTGACATAGAGGATTCCATACTTTCTTGTTCTCTTCTCTTTCATATGAGCAGGAGCAAAGACAAAAGCATTCTTGTTGAGGCTGACCCTGAACCTGAAAGAACCTTGAAGCGAAAGCTAAGAGAAGCTAAGGCACAACTCTCTATAGAGGATCTAACAGAAATCTTCAAAGAAGAAGATATGGCAGCCGAAAACAACAACAATGCCAACAATGCAAGGAAAGTGCTTGGTGACTTTACTGCACCTACTCCCGACTTCTATGGGAGAAGCATCTCTATCCCTGCCATTGGAGCAAACAACTTTGAGCTTAAGCCTCAATTAGTTTCTCTAATGCAACAGAATTGCAAGTTCCATGGACTTCCATTGGAAGATCCTCATCAGTTTTTAGCTGAATTCTTGCAAATATGTGACACTGTCAAGACTAATGGGGTTGACCCTGAGGTCTACAGACTTATGCTATTCCCTTTTGCTGTAAGAGACAGAGCTAGGATATGGTTAGACTCATAACCTAAAGAAAGCCTGAACTCTTGGGAAAAGCTAGTCAATGCCTTCTTGGCAAAGTTCTTTCCACCTCAAAAATTGAGTAAGCTTAGAGTGGAAGTCCAAACCTTCAGACAGAAGGAAAGTGAATCCCTCTATAAAGCTTGGGAAAGATACAAACAATTGATCAGAAAGTGTCCCTCTGACATGCTTTCTGAATGGAGCATCATAGATATCTTCTATGATGGTCTGTCTGAACTGTCCAAGATGTCTTTGGATAGCTCTGCTGGAAGATCTCTTCATCTGAAGAAGACGCCTACAGAAGCACAAGAACTAATTGAAATGGTTGCAAATAACCAATTCATGTACACTTCTGAAAGGAATCCTGTGAACAATGGGATAAATCAGAAGAAAGGAGTTCTTGAAATTGATACTCTGAATGCCATTCTGGCTCAGAACAAAATATTGACTCAGCAAGTCAATTTGATTTCTCAAAGTCTGTTTGGAATGCAAAATGCACCAGGCAGTACTAAGGATGCTTCATCTGAAGAAGAAGCTTATGATCCTGAGAACCCTTCAATGGAAGAGGTGAATTACATGGGAGAACCCTATGGAAACACCTATAATTCTTCATGGAGAAATCATCCAAATCTCTCATGGAAGGATCAACAGAGACCTCAACAAGATTTCAACAACAATAATGGTGGAAGAAACAGGTTTAGCAATGGCAAGCCTTTTCCATCATCTTCTCAGCAACAGACAGAGAATTCTAAGCAGAGCCACTTTGACTTAGCAACCATGGTCTCTGATCTAATCAAAACCACTCAAAGTTTCATGACTGAAACAAGGTCCTCCATTAGAAACTTGGAGGCACAAGTGGGTCAGCTGAGCAAGAAAATTACTGAACTCCCTCCTAGTACACTTCCAAGCAATACAGAAGAGAATCCAAAAGGAGAGTGCAAGGCCATCAACATGGCTGAACTTGGAGAGGATGAAGAGGCAGTGAACGCCACTGAGGAAGACCTCAATGGACGCCCACTGGCCTCCAATGAGCTCCCTAATGAGGAACCATGGGAATCTGAGGCTCACATTGAGACCATAGAGATTCCATTGGATTTACTTCTGCCATTCATGAGCTCTGATGAGTATTCTTCCTCTGAAGAGGATAAATATGTCACTGAAGAGCAAGTGGCTAAATACCTCGGAGCAATCATGAAGCTAAATGACAAGTTATTTGGTAATGAGACTTGGGACAACGAACCTCCTTTGCTCACCAAAGAACTGAATGACTTGTCTAGGCAGAGATTACCTCAAAAGAGACAAGACCCTGGGAAGTTTTCAATACCTTGTACAATAGGCACCATGACCTTTAAGAAGGCCTTGTGTGACCTGGGGTCAAGCATAAATCTCATGCCTCTCTCTGTAATGGAGAAGCTAGGGATCTTTGAGGTACAAGCTGCAAGAATCTCACTAGAGATGGCAGACAATTCAAAGAAACAAGCTTATGGACTTGTAGAGGATGTTCTGGTAAAGGTTGAAGACCATTACATCCCTGCTGATTCCATAATCCTAGAGACTGGGAAGTGCATGGATGAATCCATCATCCTTGGCAGACCCTTCCTAGCCACAGCAAAGGCTGTGATTGATGTGGACAGAGGAGAATTGATCATTCAAGTGAATAAAGAATCCTTTGTGTTTAAGGCTCAAGGATATCCCTCTATCACCATGGAGAGGAAGCATTAAGAGCTTCTCTCAAAACAGAGCCAAACAAAGCCCCCACAGTCAAACTCTAAGTTTGGTGTTGGGAGGCCACAGCTAAATTCTAAGTTTTGTGTTGAAACTCCACATTCAAACTCTAAGTTTGGTGTTGGGAGGTTCCAACATTGCTCTGACTATCTGTGAGGCTCCATGAGAGCCCTCTGTCAAGCTACTGACATTAAAGAAGCGCTTGTTGGGAGGCAACCCAATGTTATATTTTATCTATTTTCCTTTGTTATTTTATATTTTCTGTAGGTTGATGATCATGAGAAGTCACAAAATCAATTGAAAAAGCAAAAACAGAATGAAAAATAGAAAGAAAAATAGCACACCCTGGAGGAAGACCTTGCTGGCGTTTAAACGCCAGTAAGGGCAGCAAATGGGCATTTAACGCCCAGTCTGGCACCATTCTGGGCGTTTAACGCCAGAAAGGGGCACCAGACTGGCGTTAAACGCCAGGAAAGGGCAAGAGGCTGGCGTTAAACGCCAGAAATGGGCACCAGCCCGGCGTTTAACGCCAGAATTGGCACAGAGAGCAATTTTGCTCGCCACTTGGTGCAGGGATGAATTTTCCTTGACACCTCAGGATCTGTGGACCCCACAGGATCCTCACCTACCCCACCACTCTCTCTCTTCTTCACCCATTCACCTATCACCTCAACACCTCTTCCCCAAAAACCCTTCACCTATCAAATCCCATCTTTCTGTTCACCACTCACATCCATCCTTCATAAAACCTCACCTACCTCACCATTCAAATTTAAACCACTTTCCCTACCAAACCCACCCTCCCATGGCCGAACCACAAAGCCACCTCCATCTCCTCTATTTCTTCTTCTTCTACTCTCTTCTTTCTTCTTTTGCTCGAGGATGAGCAAACCTTTTAAGTTTGGTGTGGTAAAAGCATTGCTTTTTGTTTTTCCATAACCATTTATGGCATCCAAGGCCAGAGAAACCTCTAGAAAGAGGAAAGGGAAGGCAAAAGCTTTCACCTTCGAGTCATGTCAAGACCACTTCTATGAAGTTGTGGCCTTGAAGAAGATGATCCCCAAGGTCCCTTTCAAACTCAAAAAGAGTGAATATCCGGAGATCCGACATGAGATCCGAAGAAGAGGTTGGGAAGTTCTTACCAACCCCATTCAACAAGTCGGAATCTTAATGGTTCAAGAGTTCTATGCCAATGTATGGATCACCAAGAACCATGATCAAAGTGTGAACCCGGACCCAAAGAATTGGCTTATAATGGTTCGGGGGAAATACTTAGATTTTAGTCCGGAAAATGTAAGGTTGGCATTCAACTTGCCCATGATGCAAGGAGATGAACACCCTTACACTAGAAGGGTCAACTTTGATCAAAGGTTGGACCAAGTCCTCATGGTCATTTGTGAAGAGGGCGCCCAATGGAAGAGAGATTCAAGAGGGAAGCCGGTTCAACTGAGAAGGCATGACCTCAAGCCCGTGGCTATGGGATGGTTGGAGTTTATCCAACGCTCAATCATTCCCACTAGCAACCGGTCTGAAGTTACTCTAGACCGGGCCATCATGATCCATAGTATCATGATTGGAGAAGAAGTAGAAGTTCATGAGGTTATAGCCCAAGAACTTTATAAGGTGGCGGACAAGTCCTCTACCTTGGCAAGGTTAGCCTTTCCTCATCTCATTTGTCACTTCTGTTATTCAGTTGGAGTTGACATAGAGGGAGACATCCCCATTGATGAGGACAAGCCCATCACTAAGAAAAGGATGGAGCAAACAAGAGATCCCACTCATCATGAAATCCCTGAGATACCTCAAGGGATCCACTTTCCTCCACAAAACTATTGGGAGCAAATCAACACCTCCCTAGGAGAATTGAGTTCCAACATGGGACAACTAAGGGTGGAGCATCAAGAACATTCCATCCTCCTCCATGAAATTAGAGAAGATCAAAGAATCATGAGAGAGGAGCAACAAAGGCAAGGAAGAGGACATTGAGGAGCTCAAGCACTCCATAAGATCTTCAAGAGGAAGAACAAGCCGCCATCACTAAGGTGGACCCGTTCTTTAATCTCCTTGTTCCTTATTTTCCTGTTTTTCGAATTTTCATGCTTATGTTTATCTATGTTTGTGTCTTATGATCATTGGTGTCTTAGTGTCTATGCCTTAAAGTTATGAATGTCCTATGAATCCATCACCTTTCTTAAATAAAAAATGTTCTTAATTGAAAAAGAGAAGAATTGCATGAATTTTGAATTTTATAACAGATTAATTATTTTGATGTGGTGGCAATACTTTTGTTTTCTGAATGTATGCTTAAACAGTGCATATGTCTTTTGAATTTGTGGTTCATGAATGTTGGCTCTTGAAAGAATGATGAAAAAGGAGACATGTTACTGAGGATCTGAAAAATCATAAAAAAATGATTCTTGAAGCAAGAAAAAGCAATGAATACAAAAAAAAAAAGAAGAAGAAGCGAAAAAAAACGAAAAAAAAAAGGAGAAAGAGAAAAAGAAAAAAAAGAAAGAAATAAAGTTGTGATCCAAGGCAAAAAGAGTGTGCTTAAGAATCCTGGACACCTCTAATTGGGGACTCTAGCAAAGCTGAGTCACAATCTGAAAAGGTTCACCCAATTATGTGTCTGTGGCATGTATGTATCCGGTGGTAATATTGGAAGACAGAGTGCTTTGGGCCACGGCCAAAACTCATAAAGTAGCTGTGTTCAAGAATCATCATACTTAACTAAGAGAATCAATAACACTATCTGGATTCTGAGTTCCTATAGAAGCCAATCATTCTGAATTTCAAAGGATAGAGTGAGATGCCAAAACTGTTCAGAGGCAAAAAGCTAAAAGCCCCGCTCATCTAATTAATACTGATCTTCATAGATGTTTTTGGAATTCATTGCATATTCTCTTCTCTTTATCGTATTTGATTTTCAGTTGCTTGGGGACAAGCAACAATTTAAGTTTGGTGTTGTGATGAGCGGATAATTTATACGCTTTTTGGCATTGTTTTTAGTATGTTTTTAGTATGTTTTAGTTAGTTTTTATTATATTTTTATTAGTTTTTAGTTAAAATTCACTTTTCTGGACTTTACTATGAGTTTGTGTGTTTTTCTGTGATTTCAAGTATTTTCTAGCTGAAATTGAGGGACTTGAGCAAAAATTTGATTCAGAGACTGAAAAGGACTGCAGATGCTGTTGGATTCTGACCTCCCTGCACTCGAAGTAGATTTTATGGAGCTACAGAAGCCCAATTGGCGCGCTCTCAACGGCGTTGGAAAGTCGACATCCTGGGCTTTCCAGCAATATATAATAGTCTATACTTTGCCCGAGATTTGATGGCCCAAACCGGTGTTCCAAATCAGCTCAAGAATGCCCGGCGTTAAACGCCGGAACTGGCACAAGAATGGGAGTTAAACTCCCAAACTGGCACAAAAGCTGGTGTTTAACTCCAAGAAGAGTCTCTACACGAAAATGCTTCAATGCTCAGCCCAAGCACACACCAAGTGGGCCCGAAAGTGGATTTTTCTGTCATTTACTCATTTCTGTAAACCTTAGGCTACTAGTTCTTTATAAATAAGACCTTTTGCTATTGTATTTTCATCTTGGGATCTTAGATCATCTTTAGATCTTTGAATCTTTGGATCCTTGATCATTTGGAGTCTTTTGATCATGTTTTGGGGGCTGGCCTCTCGGCCATGCCTAGACCTTGTTCTTATGTATTTTCAACGATGGAGTTTCTACACACCATAGATTAAGGTGTGGAGCTCTGTTGTACCTCGAGTATTAATGTAATTACTATTGTTCTTCTATTCAATTCGGCTTGTTCTTATTCCAAGATATTCATTCGCACTCAAGAACTTGATGAATGTGATGATTATGTGACGCTCATCATCATTCTCACTTATGAACGCGTGCCTGACAACCACTCCCGTTCTACAAGCAAACAAGGCTTGAATGTTTATCTCTTGGATTCCTTAATCAGAATCTTCGTGGTATAAGCTAGAATTGATGGCGGCATTCAAGAGAATCTGGAAGGTCTAAACCTTGTCTGTGGTATTTTGAGTAGGATTCAATGATTGAATGACTGTGACGAGCTTCAAACTCCTGAAGGTTGGGCGTTAGTGACAGACGCAAAAGAATCAATGGATTCTACTCCAACCTGATTGAGAACCGACAGATGATTAGCCGTGCCGTGACAGCGTGCGTTGAACATTTTCACTGAGAGGACGGGATTGTAGCCACTGACAACGGTGATGCCCAACATACAGCTTGCCATGGAAAGGAGTAAGAAGGATTGGATGAAGACAGTAGGAAAGTAGAGAGACGGAAGGGACAAAGCATCTCCATTCGCTTATCTGAAGTTCTCACCAATGAATTACATAAGTATCTCTATCTTTACTTTATGCTTTATTCATATATCATTCATAACCATTTGAATCTACCTGACTAAGATTTACAAGGTGACCATAGCTTGCTTCATACCAACAATCTCCGTGGGATCGACCCTTACTCGCGTAAGGTTTATTACTTGGACGACCCAGTGCACTTGCTGGTTAGTTGTGCGAAGTTGTGAAATTATGTTTAGACCATGGTATTGAGCACCAAGTCTTTGGAGCCATTACCAGGGACTGTTTGAGTTGTGAAAAGAATGAATCACAATTTCGTGCACCACTGGTCAATTTGCTTGATCCTCGTATTTGTCTTGCCGTTCCTCTCCTGCCAGGAGTTGAGTTTCATCCCTTCCTCGCTGCCTGTTTCCTTCTTCCATCAACGTCAAATTGGTTCCTCCGTCATTGTCGGTAGCTCTGCTTGTTCAGTTTTTTTTCTTTTGTTGGTTTTATGATTTTGAGTTTTTGTTTTTAATGGTTCTGGAGCGTGGAATAAAGGAATAATATTTATAATTATGAGTAATCACTGCTGAAATCTATGTTTACTATAATTATTATTAATTGCTTAATTTTTTGTTGTTGGATTCTCTAATTTTTCTATTTTTAAATTATTAGAAATCACTTTTAAAATTTTTGTTCTATAATTTTGTTGCTGATTGATGAGTATTGTTGATTACTCATTATTTTATTAGTGATTAGTTTATCAGATTTTATAATTTATTTAGATATTTTGTATTTTATTTTTTTAAATGGTAATATACGAACCAGTTATTATGTAAAATTATAAAATTGTGAATTTTATTAGTTTAGAAATCATTAAATTTTAATATTTAAAATTTGTATATTAAATTCTTAATAATTTTATTTTATATTTAATTAAACCAGTTGAATTCCGGTTGACTTCTGTTGAATTTTTGAACCGTTGAACCAGTTACTCTATTGATTAATTGACCGGTTTGGTTCATGCAACCTTGATTTTGAGGCATTGAAATCCTTCAATTTGGAGTTGATTTGATTTAACTTCATAAATTTATTATGTTAGGAGCCAATTAGAACTGTCATATACGTATTGTAGTGTCACATATCATATGAGCAAATTTTAACACCATGAGTAACGAAAGTGATGGAAAGACTAATATAATTGATTTAAAATTTTTGAATGATAAATTTGATTAAATTTTATTTCGAAAATTAATTTAAAGAACGGGTGATATTTCAAGAACAAATTTGACCATTTATTTATTTGTCATTGTTATGAGCCACTAGTGTGTTATATGACTGGTATCCAATTGTCGAACAATTTGTGAGTGGAAATTGAATTGTTTGATTTGGTGCAAAAAACAGACATTAAGATTTTAGGAAAATTGAAATTAAAGAATCCAATTTGTATTAAATTAAAATTGAGTAAAGTATTATTTTTGTCCTTAACGTTTGGGATAAGTCTTAAAGTTATCCCTAACGATTAGGTCGTCCTATTTAAGTCCCTAACATTTCAAAATTGGCTCAATGTTGTCCTGCCGTTAGGGATCCATTAATAGAATTGACAGCGGGACAAAATTGAGACGCTTTTGAAATGTTAGGAACTTAAATAGGACAAAAACGTTAGGAAAAAAAATATATATATATAGAAATAAATTTTAATTTTATCTTTCCATAATACCAATTTTTTACGGTACATAATTATTCAATTATTTTTAATCACATCTAAGTAAATTACACTTAATAACATTACTTTCATTCTATATAAATTTAGTTTTTTATAAGTTTACTCTTAAAAATTTTTACTCATTATAAAATGTTTGTAAAATGAGTAGTATATAAACTTGCGGAAAAGAAAAAAAATGATACATATACAATAAAGTATAAATTGTACCTTTATCTTTGATGTATCAAAATTCTTTAATGTTTAATTTAGTTAAACTTTATTTTTAATTTTATTCTTCAATAATATCAAATTTTTACAGTAGATAATTATTCAACTCTTTTTTTAATTTTATTCTTAAACAAATTATTTTTTTAAGTGAATTTATTTTTTATTAAGAGCAAAATAAAAAAAATTAAGTAATTATTTATCGTAAAAAAATTGAAATTATTTTTTCTTTTTCACAAATTTATGTACTAGTCATTCTACAAATATTTCATAATGAGTAAAAATCTTTTAAGAGTGAAATTATAAAAAAATTAATTTATTTAGAATTAAAGTAATGTAATTAAGTATAACTTACTTAGATGTGATTAAAAACATAACTGAATAACTATGTATCATAAAAAATTGATATTATTGAAGGATAAAATTAAAATTTATTTTTATGTATCGTTTTTGTCCTTAACGTCTTCGTCCTATTTAAGTCCCTAACGTTTCAAAATCGTCTCAATTTTGTCCCGCCGTTAATTCTATTAACGGATCCGTAACGGCAGGATAACAATCAGACAATTTTGAAACGTAAGAGACTGGTGGCACGGATCCCCACACCTCGTACAACTGTACCAGCAAGTGCACTGAGTCATCCAAGTAATACCTGAGCGAGTCAGGGTCGATCCCACGAGGATTGTGGTTTGAAGCAAGCTATGGTTATCTTGTAGATCTTTGTCAGGCGGATAGAAGAATTGTTGGATTTGTGAGATCTAAATTATGTTGACCTGTTTGCAATGATAAGAAGATGGTTAAGGCTTAGAGATGCTTTATCCTTCTGGATTAACTATGATCTTACTGTTTTCTTCAATTGTGAATGATTTCTTCTATGGTAGGCTGTATGTGATCAACGTTGTACCATCGCGGTCGCCAATTTCCTCCAGATCTGAACCCCAAGGTTAATGTGGATCCATTCTGATTAAGGGTGAAGCTCCTACAGTCCATTCTCCTTAATGATCCTACTCAAAACCCCACAGACAAGGTCGGATCTTCCGGATCAGAGAATGTTGTGCCTTTGGGTTCTAGCCTTTACCACAAAGCCCCTAATCTCCCTATACCTTGGCTGAAGTGGTGTCTCGAGAAGTCTCCAACGAGGTCATGGATTAGCCGTCTAAGAGATTTATAATCAAGCTGGTGGTTCGATGCTTTCCAGTTACATATTCACACGGACCCAAGAAGACACAGGTGGTTGACAAGCACACGGTCTTAGTATGAAGAACGGAGATGATTGTTACGGGTCATCCGATTCATCATGTTGAAGAACGAAGATACATCTTAGAATTGAATCAAACAAGGATTGAAGAAAACAGTAATACTTTTATTAATCCATAGAACTCAGCAGGGCTCGTCCCCTTTACCTAGGTCTAGAAACTCATGCTGATAGAGAATACAATGTGAAATGAAAAATATGGTAAAAAGTCCCTGTATGATTATGTAAAATATCCCTTAAATACTAAACTAATGACTAAGGATTACATAAAAAGGGTAAAACAGTCTTTTAGTGCTAAAATCCACTTCTGGGGCTCACTTGGTGAGTGTTTGGGCTGAGCTTTGATAAGATCCACGTGCTAGGAGGCCTCTAGGGTGTTGAACGCTGGCTAGGGGGTCCTCTTTGGGCGTTTGGACACTGGTCTCCTCCTTTGGGCGCTGGACGCCTGGATTGGGGTAGGAGGCTGGCATAGGATGCCAGTTTTGGGCCTTCAATTCTGAAGCAAAGTATAAACTATTATACATTGCTGGAAAGCTCTGGAAGTCAGATTTTCATAGCCATTGAGAACACTCCATTGTCTTCTGTGGCTCCAGAAAATTTCTTTCGAGTGCAAGGAGGTCAGATTCGGACAACATCTGCAGTGCTTTCTCTGCCTCTGAATCAGACTTTTGCTCCAACTCCTCATTTCCACCCAGAAAATACCTGAAATTGCATAAAAATACACAAAGTCATAGTAGAATCCAAAAATGTAAATTTAACACTAAAATCTATGAAAACTTAATAGAAAACATACTAAAAATTATGTGAAAATAATGTCAAAAAGCGTATAAAATATCTGCTCATCACAACACCAAACTTAAACTGTTGCTTGTTTCCAAGCAACTAAAAACATAGTAGGATAAAAAGAAAAGGAAGATATAATAAATCTCAGAGTTTTCAATGAAACTCAGATTCAATTAGATGAGCGGGACTTAATAGCTTTTTGCTTCTGAATAGTTTTGGCATCTCACTATCCATTGAAACTTAGAAGTGTTGGCATATTTAGGAACTTAGAATCCATATGATATTATTGACTCTCCCAGTTTAGTTCTTTTTTATTCTTGAACACAGCTTTCAAAGTCTTGTACGTGACCCTAAGCACTTTGTTTTCCAGTATTACCACCGGATACATAAATGCCACAGACACTTTAACTGGGTGAACCTTTTCAGATTATGATTCAGCTTTGTTAGAATCCCCAGATAGAGGTGTGCAGAGTTCTTAAGCACACTCTTTTTGGTTTGGATCACGACTTTAACTGCTCAGTCTCAAGCTTTTCACTTGACACCTTCACACCACAAGCACATGGTTAGGGACAGCTTGGTTGAGCCACTTAGACTAGGATTTTATTTCCTTTGGGCCCTCCTAACCATTGATGCTCAAAGCCTTGGATCCTTTTACCCTTGCCTTTTGCTTTAAAGGGCTATTGGCTTTTTCTGCTTTGCCTTTTTTTTCATTTTTTTTTCGCTTGCATGTATATATTTTTTTTCTTTTATTGCAACATGCTTTTTCTTTTTCTTTTTGCTACTTTTTCACCACAAGAAAAACACCCATTCAGGTACACTTGAAAAGTGTAGCCAAAATTGAAAAAAATGATGCCTTAGGCTACGGCTACGCTTTTTGGGGTGATTCCTATTGCCTATTCTCAAAGGCTACACTTTTCTGCACCAAAGACTACGCTTTTGGCATTTGAGAATAGGGTGCGTTTTTCAAGTGATGCTGTCCAAGACCAAAGACTACGCTTTTCAGCTTCCATTTTTGCCAAAATAGACTATGATTTTCAACGCTACTGCATCACCTGTAAAGCGTAGCCACATTGTATACCATAGCTACTTTTTATAAGTGTAACCTTAGGTCCATCATTTTTTTGTATACTATAGCTACTTATATAAGTGTAGCCTTAGGTCTCATTTTTTTTGGATATATATATATATATATATATTCTACTAATTATTAATACAACATAATATTTAGTAATATAATTACATGTATAATAATTCTGCATTTTTAATTAAATGAGTTAAATATTATAAAATAAAAATAAATACATAATTATACTAAATAATTTCTTTATATAATTAAAATTATCTGTAAATAAAATATATTTATAATGATCCAAAAGTATTAATATTCATACATCTCACACTAAATTAAGCATAGCTATATCAAAATAAATATGAGACCACTTAGAATTTACTACTAATACTCTACTAAAAACTAAAATATTATATCCTACGTCAATTCTATCTTCACCAATTTTTTTTTTTTTTGAAAGAAGAGCTCAACACAAGCAGTGGAGCAATTCTGTCTTCACCATTACGACTTCCTATAATCCATGCCCTGCCAAAAAGGTTAAAAGAGAAAAAAATTCACATCAAAATTTTGGAAATTTTCTTTTAAAATGTAACTATTTCCACTTCATGATAGATTCTATTATTAGTATTTAATTTCTTTAATAAGTTTCTAAAATAACGTACTACCAAAGATAAAGAAGGCACATACATTAGTAGTAAGATTGAGCAGAAATTTTTTCTTACCTTCTAATATTTTTGCTGCCAGAATCCGTAAGAATTATCAATCTTTTTTCTGTGTTCATGAATTGACTACATAGGTGAAAAATTGAATCAGAAACAAAACTTCAATATATAAAAATGAATTTGAAAACGAAAAGCTAGAAGTAATGGCAGTGCTACAAGAACCAATTTCACATTAGAATTTTTGGACCAAAACCAGCAAAAAATATTATAAGTTCCCTTAATGATTTTAATTTCATCAAGTTTGAAGAAACAAACCAAAGACCAAAACAAATAAATAAAAAAATTACATAGCAATAAATGAGTATAAAATGAAATAAAGTAGCACTATTTAATAATCACGCCATTAGATTTCAGCAGCTACTAATTCTTAACCAAAGGGCAAAAAATAATTACAATTTCATTTAGAAGGCTACTTAACAAATCAATAAGTGTTAAGAGGCTAGGAATATATACTTT
Organism: Arachis stenosperma; assembly: GCF_014773155.1. Lineage (NCBI taxonomy): Eukaryota > Viridiplantae > Streptophyta > Magnoliopsida > Fabales > Fabaceae > Arachis > Arachis stenosperma. The sequence continues at coordinate 80,463,643 of NC_080382.1, forward strand.
GGAGCCCACGATTTCAAGACACTAGGACAACCAAAAATATATACTTTGATTCTATATCTATACATCTATATATATGATATATACTATCCTAAGGTATTTAATTTCCCTAGCAGCAAAGTGTATATGATCGTTCTCATAACTAATTACTCACCCTTGAACTTAAGTTTATCTACTTCAAGTTGGCAAAGCAATGTAGTAGGAAAAGACAAACATAAACTTAAAACTAGCTTTACCCTTTACCTTTAATAAATCAAAATAGCGAATTGCCAACCTGCACAACAGACACAGAAAACAAAAATGAAACTGCAGAATTTTTTTTTTTACTATTCAATTCATAATCAGAAAAGAAACCAGCTTGAAATAGGTGTGAAGAACAATTTTAATCAAGGCTGACAGCATTTGTTTCCACTATAACTTTGTCAAGAAAGGAAGTGAAATTTCTAATCTTGCCTCAACAGAAACTAAATGCTTCTCAATGGAACTAGACGATTCCCCTTCTATTACTCTCTGTTCAACATTGAAAAAAAAAAAGATAGCCGATTCAGTAATTTCATCTATAGTTTTCAATAAAACTAGACTAGCAATTCAAACCCAATAATTGGGCTACTTACTATAACTAAATGGCAATATAAACTTATCCAAAGGCAAATGATAACCAAGGGTTTGCAACATTGCTTTAGTGATATAAATTGAAATTTAAATAGTGTAATCAAATAAGGGTAAATAATAAATTAGCTGCATAAATAATATTACCATATGAAAATGTCCATCTAAATTCTACAATATATATTCTCCCATTTCAGCAGAAATTGAAACACTCAATTGACTGCAATCACTGCATATGTCTCAAATCAAGCTTGGGTTCCCAAAATCCATCTTAAAATTCACAGGTACTTCAAGTTATTGATTCAATCAACAAAGCAATTTAAAAGCATAAGAATAATCCTCTCTTGAGAATACTCTGCTCTCTTTAAAAGTGAAATTTAAACAAGAAAAAATCAACAATAACAATAATAACAAAAATAAGAATAATAATTTAGCTGACACATGGTGAAATTTACATTGGTGATTTTAGTTTGATCTGGCAGTGCACAAATAAACAACGCAGAATACAGAAGCTAAAACCCCCAATTAAAAACCCTAAAATAAAAACCCAAAACCTCCCAAATTTCACAGAACCATCATCATCATCGGGTGCTTACCTCGCTTGTTAGGGATCGATGCTTTGACTCATCGGAAACCTTGATGCTTCACAGCAAAGCAGAGAAGCAGTCGGGAGAGAGCACACAGTTTCTTTGACACTTCACAGAGAGGGCGAGTGAGAGAGAGCGAGAGAATGAGCGAGAAGAAGAAAATGAGGCACAGAATTCTTACTTGGTGAGCGCGGTAATGAGCGGCGACGGTGAACCAAGAAACACATAACTCAATGCAAGTGGTAGTGACTAATTACACAGCTTGAGCCTGTGACCTAGAAATGACTTGGAGAAACTTAAATCATTGCTCCAAGGCTCCCTTCCATATCCAGTATACAAAAAATTTAGGGAAAAAAATAAAAAAGCCAGCAATGAAAAAATAAATATCAGAAATATTATCAAAATTTCACAAATTAATCATGATAAGAAGTTAATTTTTCACCTAATAAAATAAAAAATATTTCTCCAGGTACTCCGCATAATTCATGTTTTTACATTATTGTAACAGTTCTATGATTTATTACCTTTGAATAATAGAAAAGATATAATGGAATAATGACATGCAATTGAATATAATTGAGGTATGAATGGACAGTTAAGCTACTTTTTTGCACATGAATCAGATACATACAGCATAATAAGCTTAAGAATGATTATGATTTATGAAGTAGCACTTCACACGGTAGAGTTATGTAACTTATATCTAATGGGAACTCAACCCCAACCCCAACTTGTTATGATACTATTAATCAAATCTCAGTAAAACCCAAATTACTGTCTGCATTCTCACATCAAAGCACATGGAAAAAAATTAAATTCAAACAAAATCCAAACAACAAAATTAAAATTAACCTAGAGACTTTGTAGAGTGAGTTTTCTGGTCTGTTAGTTGTAACAACAAATTAGTTAAACAATCTTGGAAAACTGGATTCAAAAAAGCGATATGTTTCAAAAATGAGCTCTTCGCAGTGTTCTATTGGTTATATTTTCCACCACCACCGTTTCACTACCTGAACCAGAACCACCATTCCCAAGAGCAAGAGTAGTCTTTATTACTTCTTTACCTTCCAATAATTCCATGGAACCTAAGACTGGTTCTGTTGTTGCTTGCCTTTTATCGCTGAAATTGAACTCAATGGTGCAAGAATTTTGACGTCTGAATCTAGGTACAAGATTGGAGTTATGTATTGGTGTTGGTTTATCTGTAAAAGACACAGAACTTGATGAATTATTGTTAAAAGTGTAGGACTTTGCATTCCAACTATTGTTGTTGCTCCAATAATCCTGAGCTTCTTGTTTGGTTTGGTGAAGACACTGGCATAGCCTATTCCATTTCCTTTTCAACTGGTTAATTCATCCTGAAATTTAATACATTCAATTATTATTCATAAGCCATCACTGATCACTAAACTTAATTTATTTGTTTGTTTAACTAATACCTTCTGATGATTTGTTTCGGTGGTATGAGGCTGAAGCCATAAAGGTAACGTTTTCTTGTGGCCTGGTCTGAGAAATTGAGATTTCTTTTCATAATTTGAGGCACATTCTTCACAGCAATTGAGCTTTGTTTCCATTACACTACTGGCCAAAAAATAATCTTCAATAAATAAACTAACATCCAAAATTAAACAAAATAATGATAAATCACTTGATTGATGATGATAAATCACTATTGGTTCATAATTGATACCAATAATAACAAGAAGGGTTGCATGCATAGTTTTGAAAAGATTTCCTTTTCTTGTGTTATTATTATTCTTGCTTTTGATAAAGTAAAAGTTGTGTGTTTCCCGAACTAAGAGTATCATGTGAATGCGTAATGTTAAATTAAGAGGTTTATGCACTGACAAAATAAAGCGAAGCAGAAAAATGGTTTCTCTGCACAGGAGCCAATCAAGGAAATAAGATTTAGGTGGTTTAGTCTGCTCAATATGTCCACTTCCATGTCCTGATTTTATATCTGTACACCATAACCAACATAAAAATAAAAACAATAATCAATCAGATAAATAACCGATTAAATCTTGTTTGTATACAGAAAAACACAGCTTAATTCTTTAGTTTTCAGATGAATTCCTGGTTTATATGATTAAGGAGAATTTAAATTGGTAATCAAATTTCCATGTAAAACACCCAAAGCAAAGAAAACATAACCAAAAAAGGCATCAGAGAGGAATATAGCTTGAAGCTGGAAATTGAAAGCAACCACTATGTTCAAGGAATGCGTATGAACCAAGACATAAATCAGAATATTTCAGTGTGAAACCTGTTCTTTTCACTAATTTTTCCTTAAGATACTAAACTAATTGAAAACCTAAAATTAGAACCCAAAACCCCGAAAAATTCACAAAACCAATTGAAAGAGAGGATACAGAACAGAGAATGCTTACTTGGTGACAGAGGATATGACCATGGTGATGAGCGGCGACGGTGAAGAAGAGATGAGCAGTGACGCAACGGCTTGGAGACGGTGCAGCAGCTCAGCGGCGAGCTCCAGTCGACGGCAGCACGGCGACAGAGTATAACGGCAGCGAGACATCCCTTCGAGATCCTCGGCGGCGGTACATCAGCCTGGCGGTGGCAGAACGGCGACGGCAAAAAGCCCTAGCAGCGGCGGTGGAGCTTCAGCGACGACGGAGCACCCCTTTCTTCTCTCCTCCATTGCGTTTTCTCTTCCTCGAGCTCTTCTCTCTCACTGGCATTCGACGACGACGACGGCAAAGCCCTAGCCAGTTAGCCGCCGTTGTTCTCTCCTTCCTTCCCTCTCCTCTCTTCTTCTTCCTGTTCTCCCCCTTAGCTTTCTGATTTCTTCGTGTGTGTTGAGTGAGGATGAGGGTGTGTATTGCGTGTGAGGGAGTGGAGGTGATCGAAGGCAAACAAAATTTCACTTTATTTATTTGGTATTTTAATATTAGGAGACACTTTAAAGCATACCCAAAACTTAACAAATGGGTTACTTTTTAAAAGTGTTCCCTTTGGTCTAAAAATATACCCATAGTTTTTTAGATTTGGCTACGCTTTATAAGTGATATTTAAAATATCTAAGGAGACGCTTTTGAATTTGATGCCTCAATAGTGTTTCCTTTTCTCTTATAAAAGAGCACCATGCGAAAAAGCGTAGCCTATTCCTAGAATAGACTACGCTTTTCAAATGTAGCTTAAAAAAAGTGTGGCTGAATAGGTGTTTTTCTTGTAGTGTTTCTTGCTTCAAGAATCAATTTTTAGTTTTTTCAGATTACCACTAATACTTCACTTTCATCATCATTTTTTCAAGATCCAACATTCTAAAATTCTAACTTTAAATATGCACTTTTCATTTATACATTCAGAAAACAAAAACAATGCCACCACATCAAGATAATTGAACTATTCTTATTGTAAACGTGAAATTCATGTATATCTCAATTCTTTTCAAATAAAATTTTCTTTTTAAGCAAGGTGAGAGATATATGAAACATTTTAATAATTTAAGACATAAATGCAAATGATCATGCAGTAAGAACAAGAGAACAGACAATAAAACAGACAGATAATAGAAAAACAACGAAAGGAAAGGGTATTAAGAGAACGAATCCACCTTTAATGGTGGCGGCTAGTGCTCCTCCTTGAGGATCCAATGTAGTGCTTGATCTCTTCAATGTCACTCCTTTGTCTTTGTTGTTCTTCCCTCATAGCCCTTTGATGTTCTCTAATTTCATTGAGGATGGTGGAATGCTCTTCATCCCAATAGCTTAGAGGAAGAAAATACATCCCTTGAGGCATCTCAGGGATTTCATGCTGAGGCTGTTGCATAGGCTCATGTGCAGGCTCTCTAGTTTGCTCCATCCTCTTCTTAGTGATGAGCTTGTCCTCCTCAATGAAGATATCTCTCTCTATAACAATTTCAGCTGAATTGCATAGATGACAGATGAGGTGTGGGAATGCCAACCTTGCTTTGGTGGGAGGCTTCTCAGCTATCTTGTATAGTTCTTGAGGAATCACCTCATGTACTTCCACCTCACTTCCAATCATGATGTAATGAATCACGATAGCTCTATCAAAGGTCACTTTTGACCTATTGCTAGTGAGGATGATAGAGTGTTGGATGAATTCCAACCATCCTCTAGCTACAGGCTTAAGATTAAGCCTTTTTAGTTGAGTAGGCTTGTCTTGGGAATCCCTTTTCCACTGTGCTCCTTCCACACAAATGTTTGAGAGTACTTGATCCAGTCTCTGATCAAAGTTGACTCTTCTAGTGTAAGGACGAGGATCCCCTTGCATCAAAGACAAGTTGAACACCAACCTCACACTTTCCAGGCTAGAATCTAAGATTCTCCCTCGGACCATGGTGCTCCAATTCTTTGGATTTGGGTTCACACTAGTGTCATGGTTTTTAGTAACCCATGCATTAGCATAGAACTCTTGCACCATTAATATCCCAACCTCTTCGTTGGGATTGGTTAGGACTTCCCAACCTCTTCTCCGGATCTCTCTTCGGATTTCCGGATACTCATTCTTCTTGAGCCTGAAGAGGACCTCAGGGATCACCTTGTTCTCTGCCACTACTTCATAGAAGTGATCTTGGTGGGCTTTGGTGATGAATCTCTCTATCTCCCATTATTCAGAGGTGGCGGCTACTGCCTTTCCTTTCTTCTTTCTAGAGGATTCTCCAACCTTGTGTGCCATAAGTGGTAATGGAAACAAAAAAGCTAGGTTTCCAACACCAAACTTAAAACTTTGCTCGTCCTCGAGAAAAAATAAAGAAAAGAGAATAATGGAGTAGAAGAATAAGAAAACAGAAGAAGATAGAGGGAGAGAGTGATTTCGGCCAAGGGACGTTTTGTGGTGTATGAGAGGTGTGTGTATGAAGGGTTAGAATGAGGGGTATTTATAGGAGTGGGCTAGGGTTAGGTTCGGTCATGGGTGGGGTAAATGGATGGGAAATTTGATTTTGAAGTGGGTGGGGGTTGGTGGGAGTTATGATGGTTTGGAGAAGTGATATGGATGTGATTGGGCTAAGGTTTTTAAGGAAAAGTGTATGGGGATATGTGAAAAGGAGAGAGAATAAGTGGGGTAGGTAAAGATGATGTGGGACCTACTGGTCTTGAGAGGCTAGGGAATTCAGATTCCCTTCCCTCTGCACTGGCGTTTGAACGCCCAGTGTCTGCTCCATGGCTGGCGTTCAACGCTAGCAACACTCCATCCAGAGTGTTCTATTTTTACTGCTGAATTTTTCTGTCTCTATTTTGACTGATGCATATGATCATGAATCTAAAACTTTAAAGAAAAATAAAATAAAATTAAAAGAAATAGAAATAATTAATTAAGGTTTGGTTGCCTCCCAACAAGCGCTTTTTTAATGTCACTAGCTTGATGGTTAGCTCCATACGGAGGTGAGTTTGGGCTCAGAATTTCGCCCCTTACAGTGAACTTTCTTCCTGTCTTCTCATGAATGAGCTCCACATGCTCTAGAGATAGGATACGACTCACTATATGTGATATGACTGGTTTCTTGGTGAAGATAACTCTCGTGCTAGGTGAGAGGCCTTCAGTGGGGACTTTCTTGTCCCTTCAGCCTTTAGGTACTTTCTTCCTAGTACCTTTCTTAGTGCTTGTTAATGGCTAACCAACACCAAACTTAGAATTGATGTCTGGGCTTAGTAAAGCTCTGTATTGAAAGAGATGGTTGAAACACTAGGTATTACACCATTGTCTCTTTTTTATCAGAGGAAGAATTGGGATTGGACATCTTGAACAAGATATAGTCCTCTCCTAGTGGAAAACCATTTCTCCTTTTGTAACATTAATCATGGCATTTGCAGTAGCTAGGAAAGGTCTTCCGAGGATGATAGAATCATCCTCATCCTCTCCTATGTCCAAGACTATGAAGTTTGCATGGATGTAGTGATCTTCAACTTTCACCAATACATCCTCTACTATGCCATATGATTTCTTCATTGACTTGTCTGCCATCTCCAGTGAGATGTTTGCAGCTTGTACCTCAAAGATTCTCAACATCTCCATCATAGAGAGTGACATGAGGTTTATGCTTGATCCTAGGTCACAGAGAGCCTTCTCAAAGGTAATGGTGTCTATGGTGCAAGGAATCAGGAAGCGTCCAAGATCTAAAACCTTCTGAGGTAGCTTCTGCTAAACCAAAGCATTGAGTTCTTTGGAAAGCAGTGGAGGTTCTTCCCCCAAAGGCTTTGTACCAAATAGCTTGGCATTCAGCTTCATAAGAGCTCCTAGGTACTGAGCAACTTGCTCTTCCCTAGTGTCCTCATCCTCATCAGAGGATGAGTGTTCATCAGAACTCATGCATTGTAGGAGTGCATGCAATGGAACCTCTATGGTCTCTATATGAGCCTTGGCTTCCTTTAGTTCTTGGATAGAGATTTCTTGAGTAGGTATTGAGCACTCAGAGGGTGTGCCTTTGCTGATGTTTAGCCTTAGCTCTGATGGCTCTTTGGGTGCTAAACGCCCATGCTGTATACCCTTACTAGCATTAAACGCCAGTTTCCTTACCATTTTAGGTGTTGAACACCCAGCAGGGGTATCCTGGCTGGCGTTCAACGGCAGCTTCCCTGCCTGTTTAGGTGTTGAACGCCTAGTAAGGAGTTCCTCACTGGCGTTCAACGCCAGCTCTGGTGCCAGGATGGGCGTTGAACGCCTAGTGAGGGCTTATTCACTGGCATTCAGTGCCAGGCTCTTGGCCATTTTGGGCGTTGAACACCCAGTGAGGGCTTCCTCACTGGCCTTCAATGCCTTCCCAGTCTCTCCAAATTTGGCCTCATCCTCAGTGGTGATGGTCTTGTACTCTTCTCTTGGGTTACTTCAGTGTTACTAGGAAGAGTGTCAAGAGGAGTCTCAGGGATCCTCTTGCTCAGTTGACCAACTTGTACCTCCAAATTTCTAATGGAGGACCTTGTTTCAGTTATGAAACTATGAGTAGCCTTAGAGAGGTTGGAGACCAGAGTGACTAAGTCAGAAAGGCTCTGCTTAGGGGTCTCCATATTTTCCTGAGCAGATGGGAATGGTGGTCTGTTCTTGAACCTATTATGGTTCCTTCCACTTTGGTTATTATTAAAGCTTTGCTGAGGCTTCTATTGATCATTCACTTAAAAGTTAGAATGGTTCCTCCATGAGGGATTGTAGGTGTTTTCATATGGTTCTCCCATGTAATTCACCTCCTTCATGGTGGGTTGCTCAGGATCATAAGCTTCTACTTTAGAAGAAGCTTCATGGGTGTTGCCAGCTGCAGCTTACATTCCAGTCAAATGTTGAGAGATCATATTGACCTACTGGGTTAAGATCTTATTCTGAGCCAATATGGCATTCAGAGTATCAACTTCAAGAACTTTTTTCTTCTGAGAGATCTCATTGTTCACAGGATTTCTCTTAGAGGTGTACATGAATTGGTTATTTGCAACCATCTCAATGAATTCTCTTGCTTCTGCAGGTGTCTTCTTCAAGTGGAGTGATCCACCTGCAGAGCTGTCCAATGATATTTTGGACATCTCAGACAAACCATCATAGAAAATTCCTATGATAGACCATTCAGAGAGCATGTCAGGAGGACACCTCTTGATCAGTTGCTTGTATCTTTCCCAATCTTCATAGAGGGATTCACCTTCTCTTTGTCTGAAGGTTTGAACTTTCACTCTGATTTTGGTCATCATTTGATGGGGAAAGAATTTAGCCAAGAAAGCATTGACCAGCTTATCCCAAGAGTCTAGGCTCTCTTTTGGTAGAGAATCTAACCATATCTAGCTCTGTCTCTTACAGCAAAGGGAAAGAGCATAAGTTTGTAGACTTCAAGATTCACTCCATTTGTCTTAATAGTATCACAGATTTGCAAGGATTCAGCTAAGAACTAATGTGGATCTTCTAGTGGAAGTCCATAGAACTTGCAATTCTGCGGCAGAAGAGAGACTAATTGAGGCTTAAGCTCAAAATTGATAGCTCTAATGGCAGGTACAGAGATGTTTCTGCCATAAAAGTCAAAGGTAGGCATTGTAAAGTCTCCAAGAACCTTTCTTGCCTCTCCTTTATGTTCGGCCATGTCTTCATCTTCTTGTTCAAAATTTTCTGAAAGGTCTCTTCCGGAGTCTTGTGCTTTAACTTGTTGTAAGTTCCTCCTTAAAGTCCTTTCAGGTTTAGGATCAAGATCAAAGAGAGATTATTTATCCCTGTTACTGGTCATAAATGAGAAAAGAAGAAACCAAGAGAGAAGAAGAATGGGAGCTCTTTGTTCAAGAACAGAGGACTCCCTGTGAGATGTGACTAAGAAGAGAAAGAAAAGTGAATATAGAAAAAGGAGAAGAAGAATTCGAATAAAAAAAGTAGAGAGGAGAAGAATTAGAAGTAGAAAAGATAAACAAGAACTAAAATATTTTTGTTTTTGTTTTAATTTTTTAAATTCGAGAAAATAAAGGTTAATTAATTAAAAAGATTTGAAAATTGGTTAATAAATTTTGAAAAAAAAAAGAGAGAGAAGCTAAGTGATTAATTGAAAAAAATTTGAAAATAAGATAAGATAGAAAATATTTGAATTTAAAAATAATTGAAAAAGTCAACAATATGAGAAAAGAATTAAAAAGATTTGAAAAAGATTTAATTTTAAAATTTAAAAGAAGATAAGATAGAAAAGATAAGATATACGATAAGGAAGTTGAGAAAGGATAAGTTTTAAAATTAAAAAGATTTAAATTTAAAATTTGAAATTTGAATTTTTAAATTTTTTTTTTGAAAATTGTATTTGAAATAAGATAAGATAAGATTTTTAAAAAAGATATGATTTTTGAAAAAGATATCATTTTGAAAAGATTTGATTTTGAAATTTAAAACTAAGATAAGATAAAAATTTTGAAATTAAAATCTAAATTTTCAACTAAAATTTTCGAAAATTTAATTAAAATAAAAATAGAAAAGATATTTTTTATTTTTTGAATTAATGACGAAAGAGAAAAACAACTAAAAGACACCAAACTTAAATTTTTTTAGATCTAAAACACCTACTATGCGAAAATTAGAAGGAAAAACACAAAGAGACACCAAACTTAAAAATTTTAAGATCAAAACAAAAAGAAAAATAAGAACATTTTGAAGATCAAGAAAAACACCAAGAACAAAATTCAAAGAATTCAAAGAAAACAAGAACATGCAAAGGACACCAAACTTTAAAAATTTTGAAAATCAAAGACACAATTTTCGAAAATTATAAAGAAAAGATACAAGAAGACACCAAACTTGAAGATTGACTCAAGACTTAAACAAAAGACACTAATTTTGAAAATATTTTGAAAAAGACTAAAAAAAATTCGAAAAATTCAACAAGAACAAAAATAAAAGACCCAAACCAAAAACAAAGATTGAACAAAGAAAAGAAAAGGTTTTTGAAATTTTTTCATTTTTTTGAAAAAAAAAAAAGAAGAAAATAAAAAAAGCTAACAAAATAAAAGACAATACCTAATCTAAGCGACAAGATAATCCGTCAGTTGTCTAAACTCGAACAATCCCCAGCAACGACATCAAAAACTTGGTTACACGAATCCCCACACTTCATACAACTGTACCAGCAGGTTAATTGGGTCGTCCAAGTACTACCTGAGCGAGTCAGGGTCGATCCCACGAGGATTGTGGTTTGAAGCAAGCTATGGTTAGCTTGTAGATCTTAGTCAGGCGGATAGAAGAATTGTTGGATTTGTGAGATCTAAACTATCTTGACCTGTTTGCAACGATAAGAAGATGGTTAAGGCTTGGACATGCTTTATCCTTTTGGATTAACTCTGCTCTTACTGTCTTCTTCAATTGTGAAAGATTTTTTCTATGGCATGCTGTATGTGATCAATGCCGTACGGTCACCGTCGCCAATCTCCTCCAAATCTGAACCCCAGGGTTAGTGCAGATCCATTCTGATTGAGGGTGAAGCTCTTGCAGTCCATTCTCCTTAATGATCCTACTCAAAATGCCACAGATAAGGTCGGATCTTCCGAATTAGAGAATGTTGCGCCTTTGGGTTCTAGCCTTTATCACAAAGCCCCTAATCTCCACATACCTCGGCTGAACTGTTGTCTCGAAAAGTCCTCAACGAGGTCGTGGATTAGCCATCTAAGAGATGTATAATCGAGCTAGTGGTGTAAAACCCAGTCAAACCGTAATTAATTAAATAATAAATTAAATAGGAGTGAATATGGTTAGAAAATTTATCAATCAGAATTTGATAATTTAAATATGATATTTGGACTCAGTAAATTTTTCTGAGTCGAAAAATAGAGTTTTCTGCGTAAAACTGCGCAATGAAAATTTGACGGCAATACCGGCTGAGATCTATCCAGTACTATAGTTGAATAAATTAATTATAAGTGATTAAGGTTAAGAAATGAGAAATTATAATTTGGGAAGCAAGAAATATTTAAAATACGATTTAAAACTCTAATCTTAAAGGTTTCGGCCCAAAGTTGGGCCAACGGACTAAAACAAGTGAACCGGGCCCAAGTGGGCCCAAGACCCAACATATATAAATATTAGTTATGAGCATTTCAGCTCGTTAACCCTAAAGAAAAGGTGTGGGGCACTGAAATGGAGAAGAGAGGAAGAAGAGAGAAAATCCTAACTCCATCAAACTTCAAATCACCATAACTTTTGATCTGCAACTTCGATTGATGAGATGTTTGCAGCCACGCATCGCTCTTCTCATCCTCTATAATTCTATCTAAGTTTTGTGGTGAGTATTCCACTTTCCTCTGCCTAGTTTTAATTTCTCTCCTTAAACTTGAGTTTGGCTATGGGTGTTCAGTAATTTTATGATTTTGGTTGTTTAAGAGTGCTCTAGTATGAGCCGTTTGTGAGTTCCATCAACCAATTTTTTGAGTTAAGGTAAGAAACCCTCTAACCCTTGTGATTTATCAATTTCATGAACCCTAGGTTGATTATAAGTGTGAAAATTGATTATGTTAGAGTATTGGGTGATTTTGGTGTACAATTGGAAGATTGATATTGCTTGTGGGGCTTTAGTGAGGTTTGGAGCTAAGGGTTGGTGGAGACTTCCAAGAAGAAGCTCAATTATTTTGGCTACAAGAGGTACGGTTTAAGTTTCATTTAAGTACCGTGTGGTGTGATGAGAATTCCTAGGCTAGATGCTCCTAGGATTAAGTTTGGTTTGTGTAAATGGTTGGTATTAATATGTATAGTTGATATGTAATGTAAATTAATGATTGGGTTGAGAATTATGTGAATTTGTATGTTTGGTGTGTTGAGAATTTGATGAATTGGGTAATGAATATTAGTTTGTGGAATATGCATTTAAATTGTTAATTTGGGCCAGAGGCCGTGAATCTTAGGCCGGAGGCTGAAAAGAGGTAAGAGTTAAGGTATCTAACCGATACATCTAGCATGAATTCCTTGAGTGTACCTTTGGTAGTTTGAAGCACTTAACTTGAGATATTGAGTCTGATCACCTTGATATCGCTTGGCTAATGTGGACAAGACCCAAATGATGTCTAATGGACATGAATAAAGTAATCGGGGAGGAATTCCCAAGAACGAACCGGTGAAAGCACGCCGAGATAGGAATTTCGACAGTGGTATGAGTAATATGTGTTGGTTTTGGAATTACTGAGTGACATACTCAGAGGCGAATGATTGAAAATGATTGGTTTAATTTGGCTTGAGTCAATTGGATCTTGGTGATTGAGAAGAGAGAAGACCTGTAAATAGCATTGATATATTTTGGATTCGAGCAAATGTGTAGGAATGGGATAATGACTATTGTTAGAAAACTGATGTTATAGGTTTGAACGATTAGGTAATGTAAGTATGGGGATCAAGGATTATTAAGAGGTTGTGATTGAGTCTTAAGAGGAGAGTTGCTGAAGAGTGTGTGAAAAAGGTGGCTACAGAGAAAAGAAGTCATAGGGAGCACAACCAAGGATTCGCACCAAGGGTTCGAGAGTTTAAGGAGAGAGGATACACACAATACTTTCCCCAAAGACGAAATAACTTTGCAACGAATGAGGAGTCCCAAGGGAACAGTAAAGGAAAACAGACAACGGCTACTTCAGATGTTTCTAGCTGTCAGAGATGTAGAAGTCATCACCCAAATAGGTCGTGCCGATTGGGGTTAGGTGTATGTTACAAGTGCGAGTTACCAGGGCATGTATCAAGAAATTTCCAACAACGAGGGAGTCAGGATGTGGGCCGATTACAAGAGTAAGATTGAGGTAATTGCAATAATCATGCTTAAAGGACAATGCATGATTTTATAATACCACATTTACAATAAAACTGGGAATGTCGAGCTTAGTATTAGACTTAGAACCAAACCGGATGGTCCGATTAGGGATTTGCTTTAAACAAAAATGCTTTGGGCTTTGAATACCTGATAAGTTTAGCAGATTAATACAAATGGATAAATGCCTGTGATGTAAACAATTTTCTCTTGAGATTGATATGTTGTGTTTGTTATTTAATTGGTTGATTTCTGGATTTTTGGCGAAACGCATTGAATCCGTGACTTTTAGTCTTCTTTGATTTAAATAGATAAGTAATGGTCCTAAATGATAGATTTGGAAATGTTGATATGAAATGTTGGTTTTGATTGAGTTGAGGTTGAAAGGAGGGGACCCATGACCGGTGACAAACTCCAATTTTTAAGGGAGGTGTTGTCGAAGTTTTCCCAAGAATTTGAAAGAGTGTTGGTTATGGTTTTGAAAATAATTTTTTATTTGAGTAACTTTAACAAAAGAGATGTGTTTCGAATGCTTTTATAGATTATTAAAGAAAATTGGATTCTTATGATTTTGTTAACTTGTTATTTCAAACTCATTTGATTTCTAAAAATGAAGGGAGTTTTGATTAATTAGTCAAAGACTTTAAAATAGCAATTTATATATAAATTCGAAGGTTTGGGAATAAGAAAGTAAGTCTGGAGGTTATGCTTGGAGTTGAGCTGTGATTAGTGGTAATTGGCTTGACAGAGGGAGAGGATAGTGATGGAGTATGATTAGGGTATGCTGATGATTTTTGGTTGATTATAGTGATGTGGGATGATGACTATGATTAATGATGATGGTGGCATTATTGATGACATGATTTGAGATTTAATAAGATGCGAGTTGATGAGATTATGAAAGTAATGAACGAGGATGTTGGTCGGCGTTGGACGAATGATCAAGATCCTCACAGATAAAGGAATCAGAGCGCGGCAACGGAAGCGCGCAGGGTAAAAAGACCTTGGGACTACTATGCGTTGGATATAAAGGTAGACTACGCTCACGTACTCGTGGTGGCGGATGGAATTTTCGAGGGCGAAAATTTGTGTTGGGGGTAGAATGTAAAATCCGGTCAAACTGTAATTAATTAAATAATAAATTAAATAGGAGCGAATATGGTTAGAAAATTTAGGAATCGGAATTTGATAATTTAAATATGATATTTGGACTTAGTGAATTTTTCTGAGTCAGAAAACACAATTTTCTTTGTAAAACTGCGCACTGGAAATTTGGCCAACAATACTGACTGAGATCTATCCGGTACGGCAGCTGAATAAATTAATTATAAGTGAATAAGGTTAAGAAATGAGAAATTATAATTTGGGAAGCTAGAAATATTTAAAATATGATTTAAAACTCTAATCTTAAAGGTTTTGGCCCAAAGTTGGATAAACGGACTAAAACAAGTGAACTGGGCCCACTTGGGCCAAAGACCTAACATATATAAACATTAATTATGAGCATTTCAGCTCATATAACCCTATAGAAAGGGTGTGAGGTGCTGTAATGGAGAAGAGAGGAAGAAGAGAGAAAATCCTAACTCCATCAAACTTCAAATCACCATAACTTTTGATTTGGAACTCTGATTGATGAGCAGTTTATGGCCACGTGTCGCTCTTCTCATCCTCTACAATTCTATCTAGGTTTTGTAGTGAGCATTCTACTGCCCTCTACCCAGTTTTTATTTTTCTCCTTAAATTCGAGTTTGGCTATGGGTATTGAGTAATTTTATGATTTGGTTGTTTATGAGTGCTCTAGTATGAGCCATTGGTGAGTTCCATTAACCAATTTTGTGGGTTAAGATAAGGAACCCTCTAACCCTTGTGATTTATCAATTTCATGAACCCTAGGTTGATTATAAGTGTGAAAATTGATTATGTTAGAGTATTGGGTGATTTTGGTGCACAATTGGAAGATTGATATTGCTTGTGGGGCTTTAGCAAGGCTTGGAGCTAAGGGTTGGTGGAGACTTCCAAGAAAAAGCTCAATTATTTTGGCTACAAGAGATACGGTTTAAGTTTTATTTAATTACCGTATGGTGTGATGAGAATTCCTAGGCTAGATGCCCCTAGGATTAAGTTTGGATTGTGTAAATGGTTGGTACTAATATGTATAGTTGATATGCAATGTAAATTCATGATTAGGTTGAGAATTGTGTGAATTTGTATTTTGGTGTGTTGAGAATTTGATGAATTGGGTAATGAATATTAATATGTGGAATATGCATTTAAATTATGAATTTAGGCCGGAGGCCGGAAAGAGGTAAGGAAGGTAAGTGATGTTTGTGTTGATGCGTGAGCATCTTTCCTGCCTTTTTCTAGTGAATTTGCATCCAAATTGTTGCGTTTAATCAAGAATCAATTATCTTTTAGCCACTATGGATGCTACTTCGAGTCGTGTGCAATTCTGTTTATTTCAGGTAGCATTCGGATGGATTTGATGGAGTTTCTGTAGAAAAAGAGAAGGAAAGGAATGATGTTGTCAACCCTGACCACTCTACAGTCTAACCCAAATAACTCAAGCTACAGAGGTCCAATTGATCTGATTTTAGTGGCTTTGGAAAGTTAAATTTTAGAGCTTTCCAACGATATATGATACTTTATACTTCTCTTCCATCAATTCTGCAAGGGTGGTGCCTAACTTGAGGTTTCTCAAGTTAGGCGCCAAGATCAACTTCATTCATTTATCCAAAGCAGCCAAGGTGGCGCCTAACTTGAGAGCCAGGACAAACGAAAAGTGTGAAAAGGATGTGGCTAAGGCTGTTTCTCAAGTTAGGCACCAAATACAACATCAACACGCACAGATGGTTTGGCTCACTTCAAGTTAGGCACAATCCTCCCTCAAGTTAGGCGCAGCAACATGCAAAACACTCCAAATTGCTGCTTCCTACCCGACGCCTAACTTGAGGGGGAAATATGATGGCATGGTCCCCACTCCTAGATAAAGTCATGGTGCCCATGTCCGAGTTTATGATTGCACCGAAGATTCTATTCTGTTTTTATTCTGATTAAAACTCTAATTTTAATTACAAATACGAAAAAATAATATGGAGTTTTAAAAAATATATTTTACATTAATTTGGATTAGATATCAGCCCTTCGGGCTCTTCTCTTCTCTTCTACCTCATTCCGTAATTTACAGTTTTTTAGAATCCTTATTTTCTCTCTGAACCATGAGCAACTAAACCTTCACTGTTAAGGTTAGGAGCACTGTCTATTGTATGGATTGATACTATTATTTTTTTATTTTAATTCATCTATTGATTTCTATTTCAAAAATTGTTTTTTGTTCTTTATCTTATGAATTTAGGTGAAACGGAAGTATGACCCTTATTCTAATTGAGTTTTTATATAACTTGGAAAAGCTCTTTACTTGAACAATAGCTTGAAAATAATTTCTCCTAAATTTCTAATTATCTGGACTTAACGGGATACATGACATATAATCCTCTTATATTTGTGTAATACGGGTTTCTGTGGCATAAAAACTATAATTGAACTTCACCCTCTAATTGGAATTAAGTGACCAAGGAATTGGCGGTTGATGAAGGTTAGAGGAGACTAAAAAGGTCTAAGGAATTAGGGTTTAGTCACATATAGTTTGTCATGAATTGTATCTTGCATGATTAAAATAGTTGGTAAGAAAAGTCAATCCAAAAGATAGATATCTCTAAAACCTTAACTGTTTTCTCCATATATTATTCTTATCAATTTACTACTTGCTTTCTGATCTTCTGAATTTACTATTAATGCTTTTAAACCCTCAAAACACCATTTTCTGTTTGTCTAACTAAGCCAATCACTCATTCATTGTTGCTTGATCTATCATTCCTCGTGGGATCGACCTTCATTCACTTGAGGTACTACTTGGTACGACCCGGTGTAGTTGCCGGTTAGTTTGTGGTTATAAATTCCGCACCAAGTTTTTGGCGCCGTTGCCGGGGATTGACTCTTATTGACAACTACTGGTTTTTTGATTTCTTAGATTAGGTGTTTTTGCTTTAAGTTCATTTAACTTATTTCTCTAAAAAAATATTTTGATTTATTTTATTTAAATTTTTTCTCTTAATTTCTGAAATTAAGTTTGGTGTCCCCTTAGTTGTTTTTATTCTTCCTAGTTATTTTATTTATTGAGTTTGAATTTTATACTCCTTTTTCCTTATTAGTTATTTTATTTTCTTAATTATTCATTTTATTTTCTTTATTTTATTTTTCTTTTATTTTCGTTTTCTTTTCTATTTTATTTTATTTTTATTTATTTTTATTTATTTTTATTTTTCTTTATGTTCTTTCTTCTTTGCTTGCCTATTTACCACATGGTGTATTTAATTCTGTTTGGTGTTTTGTGCTAAGAAAAAAATAATGGAGAGAGATCACATGGGTTACTACTCACACCAAAGTAGTGATTCATATTATTGTAGATGGAGGAACTATCCAAATTTTGGTTGGCAAAGTCAAAACCAAAGAAACTTCAGTGATCCATGTTTCAACTATAAAAAATTACCAACTCCATATTCATACCAAGAACCACCACCTCTCTATCCATATCAAGAACCATCATCTTCCTACCCATATCAAGAGCCACCACCTCCCTATTCATACCAAGAACCATCCTCTTTTTACTCTTATCAAGAACCATCATCTCTTGAGCTTCTCATGAAAGAATTCATACATGATATAAGGATGAGTGTCAAAAATATAGAGAAATATATGAAGTTTATTATCAAGCCCCAAGAAGAGGAACAAGCAAATTTCTTTCCAAGAGATACAACGCAAGATCCTATGGAAGAAAGTGAGAAAATCAATCAAAGGAGTTCATACTCCAGTGAATTAGAGAACTTTCCACCCTCACACATGGAAGAAGAAGAAGATGCAAAATTAAATGAGGAAGATACAAAAACAAAGGAGGAAGATGCACAAACAAAGGAGGAAGATACACAAACAAAGAAGGAAGCCATGCACACTCCATGCTTGCACATTCCAATAATTCCGGAGGAAGCCATAGAAGTCCCTATAATTCTATGCATGCAAGCTTCTGAGAAGAAAAATCTGAATGCACTACCCACATTTGAATTGAAGTCTTCTCCCCCAACATTTGAATATGCTTTCATTGGTCCTAATGAAGCAGAGAGTGGCATAGAGGGTGAGTTTATTGAACTACCAATTTAAGAAATTCTTGATGAAGGGTACACTCCAACCATCACACAACACCCAAATTTTGAAATCAAAGAAGTGAAGGCGACCAAGGAAAGCACTGAAATGGGGATTGTGACCAAGAAACAGAAGAAAGTATCCATGAAAAAGAGAAGGTCAGCAAAAACCAATCCAACCTCTATCCCAACAAGCAAGGTGAATCAAGCTAACCACAATAAAAGAAAGCTTGTTAGGAGGAATTTATATCAGGGGGCACTAATTTTCACCTTTCTCCCCTTGGAGACATTTATTTTAACCAACTAGAAGAAGAGGAAGAAAATTCAACAATCAAGTGTCAAGCTAATGACATTAAAAAAGCACTTGTTGAGAGGTAACCCAACTACTAGTATCCTGGGTTTTGCAGCTGCTTTAGTTTTAATTTTATAGTTATTTTGATTTTAGCATTATAGTTATTTTAGTTCTGGTTTTAAATTACTTTATCTCAATTTTTTTTAGAATTTTTCATGTTTTACATGTGTTTTGGTCATGCAAAGTGATTAGAACAGGAACAAGAGCAATTAAAAGGAATTTTTGACACCCTGGAGTTTTTCTTTGCTTGAAGACAAGCAAAATTTTAAGTTTGGTGTTATCTCTTCACTTGTGGGCTTTCTATTTATTTTAATGGCACCAAAGGGAGGTGAATCATCTTCATGGAGGAGCACAGCCTGAAGAATGAGATAGCCACCAACATAACTGAGGTGGTTGAGTCCTTTTCATTCTATTTTCCCTTCCGTTCTTATTTTATTGTCTTCTATTTTTTGTTGCTTTGATTGCTTGCATGATCTTTAGTACTTTCAGTTCTTAGATTTAATTTCATTATGTTGTTTGCTTTTAGTTAAAAAAATTCTCTCATGTACCGCTCACTGAGCTTGAATCTAAAAAGAAAAGAAAAGAAGTGATGTTATTGCATGAGAAATTGAGTCTCATGTACTGCTCACTGAGCTTAAATCTAAAAAGAAAAGAAGAAAAAGATGTATTGCATGAGAATTAGAGTCTATAACAAAGAATAATCTTATTTAGTTAAATATGGTGGTGTTCTCTATGATTCTGAATACATAACATGAACCGTGCATATCTGAATTTGAATCAAAGGATGTTGATGTGTAAGGAACAGGAATTTAGAGAACTATTATGAATTCTCTGAAGTTAGTGAAAGCTTGATCCTTGAAGCAAAAGAAACAACAAAAGAAACAAAAAAATTAAGGTCCAAGGCTCTAAGGATCAATGACTAGGGAGGTCAGACATGATTAAAAGCTCAAAGAGTTGTTTCCCTAGTCATGTGCTTGTGGTGTGAATGTGTCAAGTAATCATTGAGATAGAGCACTAAGAGTCGAGATCAAATGCATTTAACAGAGTATGATAAAGGCTTTGAGCATCACTGTCTGGGAGCAACTGAAAGAAAAATCAGAACTTAAAGTTAGTTCCTCAGTTAAGTGCTTGTGGTGTTCTTGTGTCAAGTAAAACTTGATACAAAACATTTAAAATCACGACTAGGCTCAAAGTGCAAAGCACCAAGGAAAAAAGAATTAAAAAGAAATTTGTGGTGTTCAAGGATTAAACTGAAGTTTAAAAGTTTAGAGAATTCATAATATTGTCCGGATTCTAATTCCGAATGACAGTGACATTCTTCTGATTCAAAGGAGAGTGAGATGCCAAAACTATTTTGTATTGCAATAGATAAACCCCACTTCAAGAAGAGACATGAGCTTAATTAAACTCAAACTCTCATTCAAATTCACATCCTGAGCCTATGTTAGTTTTCGTTGCTTGAGGACAAGCAACAGTTCAAGTTTGGTATTGTTATGCGCGAGCATCTTTCCTATATTTTCCGAGTGAATTTGCATTCAAATTGTTGAGTTTAATCAAGAATCAATTATCTTTTAGCCACCGTGGATGCTACTTTGAGTCTTGTGCAATTTTGCTTATTTCAGGTAGCATTCGGATAGATTTGATGGAGTTTCTGTAAAAAAAGAGAAGGAAGTGAATGATGTTGTCAACTCTAACCTCTCTATACTCTAACCTAAATAACTCAAGCTACAAAGATCCAATTGACGTGATTCTAGTGGCGTTGCAAAGCTAACATTCAGAGCTTTCCAACGAAATATGATAGTCCATACTTCTCTTCCATTAATTCTGCAAGGGTGGTGCCTAACTTGAGGTTTCCCAAGTTAGGCGACAAGATCAACTTCATTCATTTATCCAAAGCAGCCAAGGTGGCGCCTAACTTGAGAAATCTCAAGTTAGGTGCCAGGACAAAGGGAAAGCGTGAAAAGGATGCTGCCAAGGCTGTGCCTAACTTGAGATTTCTCATGTTAGGAGCCAAACACAAAACACTCCAAATTGGTGCTGCCTCCCCGATGCCTAACTTGAGATTTCTCAAGTTAGGCGCCACTTCTAGAGAAAGCCATGGTCCCCACATCCGAGTTTATGATGGCACCGAAGATTCTATTCTGTTTTTATTCTGATTAAAATTCTTATTTTAATTACAAATAAGAAAAGATATTATTGAGTTTTAGGAAGTATAATTTACATTAATTAGGATTAGATATAAAAGGAAAAAGAATCAGCCCTTCGGGCTCTTCTCTTCTCTTCTATCTCATTCCGTAATTTACAGTTTTTTAGAATCCTTGTTTTTCTTTGAACCATGAGCAATAAAACCTCCACTGTTAAGGTTAGGAGCTCTGTCTGTTGTATGGATTGATACTATTATTTTTCTTTTTTAATTCATGTATTGATTTCTATTTCAAGAATTATTTTCATTTTTTATCTTATGAATTTGGGTGGAACAGAGATATGACCCTTGTTCTAATTGAGTTCTTGTATAACTTGGAAAAGCTCTTTACTTGAACAATAGCTTGAAAACAATTTCTCCTAAATTTCTAATTATCTGGACTTAACGGGATATGTGACATATAATCCCCTTATATTTGGGTAATTACGGTTTCTGTGGCATAAAAACTAGAGTTGAACTTCACCCTCTAATTGGAATTAAGTGACCAAGAAATTGGCGGTTGATGAAGGTTAGAAGAGACTAAAAAGGTCTAAAGAATTAGGGTTTAGTCACATATAGTCTGACATTAATTGGATCTTGCATGATTAAAATAGTTGGTAAGAAAAGTAAATCCGGAAAATAGATATCTCTGAAACCTTAACTGTTTTCTCCATATATTATTCTTATCAATTTTTTGCTTGCTTTCTGATCTTCTGAATTTACTGTTTATACTTTTGAACCCTTAAAACACCATTTTCTGTTTGTCTAACTAAGCGAATCACTCAATCATTGTTGCTTGATCCATCAATCCTCGTGGGATCGACCCTCATTCACTTGAGGTACTACTTGGTATGACCCGGTGCACTTGCTGGTTAGTTTGTGGTTATAAATTCTACATCAAGTTTTTGGCGCCGTTGCCGAGGATTGACTGTGATTAACAACTACTACTTGTTTGATTTCTTAGATTAGGCGCTTTTGCATTAATTTCATTTAACTTATTTCTCTAAAAATAAAAAAATATTTTAATTTATTTTATTTAAATTTTTTCTCTTAATTTCTAAAATTAAGTTTGGTGTCCCCTTAGTTGTTTTTATTCTTCCTAGTTATTTTACTTATTGAGTTTGAATTTTATACTCCTTTTTGCTTATTAGTTATTTTATTTTCCTAATTATTCTGTTTATTTTCTTTATTTTATTTTTCTTTTATTTTTATTTTCTTTTATATTTTATTTTATTTTTATTTTTTTATTTATTTTTATTTTCTTTATGTTCTTTCTTCTTTACTTGCCTGTTTACCACGTGGTGTGTTTAATTCTGTTTGGTGTTTTCTGCTAAGAAAAACTAATAGAGAGAGATTACATGGATTATTACTCATGCTCAAGTAGTGATTCATATATATTATGGATGGCGGAACTATCCGAATTTTGGTTGGCAAAGTCAAAACCAAAGAAACTTTAGTACTCCATCTCCCAACTATCAAGAACCACCATCTCCATATTCATACCAAGAACCACCACCTCTCTGTCCATATCAAGAACCATTACCTTTCTACCCATATCAAGAGCCACCATCAACCAATTTTGTGGGTTAAGGTAAGGAACCCTCTAACCCTTGTGATTTATCAATTTCATGAACCTTAGGTTGGTTATAAGTGTGAAAATTGATTATGTTAGAGTATTGGGTGATTTTGGTGCACAATTGGAAGATTGATATTGCTTGTGGGGCTTTGGTGAGGCTTGGAGCTAACGGTTGGTGGAGACTTCCAAGAAGAAACTCAGTTATTTTTGCTACAAGAGGTACAGTTTAAGTTTCATTTAAGTACCGTGTGGTGTGATGAGAATTCCTAGGCTATATGCCCTTAGGATTAAGTTTCAATTGTGTAAATGGTTGGTACCAATATGTACAGTTGATATGTAATGTAAATTAATGATTGGGTTGAGAGTTGTATGAATTTGTATGTTTGGTGTGTTGAGAATTTGATGAATTGGGTAATGAATATTAGTTTGTGGAATGTGCATTTAAATTGTGAATTTGAACCGGAGGCCGTGAATCTTGGGTCGGAGGCCAGAAAAAAGTAAGGAAGGTAAGTGATGTGTGTATTGTGTGATGTCATATGAAATTGAATGGAATTCTGATTGTTGTTATTTGGTTACAATTTGTTGTATGGATTATGTGGTTATTGGTTTTGAGGAAGGAATTGATGTCTCTGTTGATAATGCATGTGAGTTGTATTAAGGGTTGATAGAATTGGTATTGTTAGAACGTGAGATGTGGAATGAAATATATGATATGGTATTTTGTTTGAAATTGAGTTATATGATTGAGATTGGTCAAAATGGTGGATTGATGGATTGTGAATTTAATGAGAATGTTGAAAAATATGAGTTGAGGAGGCTTGAGGTTGATTTTGGTAAGTTTTGGTTGGTTTTGAAAAAGTTTGAAATTGGTTTGTGTTGTAAATTTAGTTTTGTTGGTTTTTATCAAAGTTGTGATTTTGGTCTACTTTGACGGAGCATAACATGGTCTCCGGATCTCCGATTTGTATCAAATATGTTTAGAAATAAAATTGGATCCGAGATGTTTATGCCGTTCGAAGAACGGGTGGAAAATGATTTGAAACAAAAAAAGTTATGCCCATCAAAAGTTTGGGGTTTGAAAATGTAATCCTGCAGCATTTTAAACTTAGTAAAATTTTTATGGTAAAACGTACTCTGACGCGCAAGCAAGGTTGACGTGCCTGCATCACTCACAATTTTTACACTCCCACGCGTGCGCCTGGCCAACACGTACGCATCGCTGTATTGATGTAGGTGCGTGGTATAAATTCCAGAGAGTTGTGATGGTAACGTGCTAGTTTTGTGCAAGGAGCACAAAACGCATCAACACGTACGCGTGGCTAACGCGCACTGATGAGCGGATAATTTATACGCTTTTTGGCATTGTTTTTACATAGTTTTATGTATGTTTTAGTTACTTTTTAATAATTTTTATTAGTTTTTATGCAAAAATCACAATTTTGGACTTTACTATGAGTTTGTGTGTTTTTCTATAATTTTAGGTATTTTATGGCTAAAATTGAGGGACCTGAGCAAAAATCTAATTTAGAGGCTGAGAAAGGACTACAGATGTTGTTGGATTCTTACCTCCCTGAACTCAAACGCGTTTTTCTAGAGCTACAAAAGTCCAATTAGCGCGTTCTCAATTGAGCTGAAAAGCTAACATCTTGGGATTTCCAGTAATATATAATAGTCCATACTTTGTGCAAAATTTGATGGCCCAAACTGGCGTTAAACGCCAGCCAGAGTCCCTTTTCTGGCGTAAAACGCCGAAAATGGCACCAGAACTGGAGTTAAACGCCCAAACTGGCATCCAAGCTGGCGTTTAACTCTAGAAAAGGCCTATGCACGTGTAAAGCTCAATGCTCAGCCCAAGCACACACCAAGTGGGTCCCAGAAGTGGATTTCTGCACTATCTGCACTTAGTTACTTTTTTTCTGTAATCCTTAGTAACTAGTTTAGTATAAATAGCACTTTTTACTATTGTATTCATATCGTCTTATGCCATTTTTCACATTTGGGAGGTTGGCCATTCGGCCATGCCTAGACCTTTTTCTCTTATGTATTTTTCAACGGTGGAGTTTTTACACCTCATAGATTAAGGTGCGGAGCTCTACTGTTCTTCATGAATTAATGTAGTACTATTGTTTCTCTTTCAATTCATGCTTACTTCTTCTCCAAGATATACTCTCGTACTTAATTTAGTTAAGTCAGAATGAAGGAGTGATCCGTCACAATCACCCACTATCTTCATTACTCGCTTAGCCAAGATCTGCATGCCTGACAACCACAAGCGGTCTACATGATGTTCAACGTAGTCATTGGACGACAGCCGGAGTATAGTCTCTTGGGTCTCTGATCCACGGACCGATTCCGTGAGGTTAGAACCTTTGTGGTATAGGCTAGAACCAATTGGCAGCATTCTCGAGATCCGGAAAGTCTAAACCTTGTCTGTGGTATTCCGAGTAGGATCTGGGACGGGATGACTGTGACGAGCTACAAACTCACGAATGTTGGGTACAGTGATAGTGTGCAAAAGGATAGAGAGATCCTATTCCGACACAAGTGAGAACCGACAAATGATTAGCCGTGTGGTAGCTGTGCCTGGTACTTTTCATCCGAGACGAAAAATCCGACAGTTGATTAGCCATACAGAAACCGTAGCTAGACCATTTTCACTGAGAGGACGGATGGTAGCCAATGACAACGGTGATCCACCAACATACAGCTTGCCATGGAACGGAGCACGCATGATTGGATGAAGACAATAGGAAAGCAGAGGTTCAGAAGCAACAAAGCATCTCCAAACGCTTATTTGAAACTTCCACTAATGAATTACATAAGTATCTTTATTTTAATTTACGTTTTATTTATCTTTCAAGTGTCAAAACTCATAACCAATTGAATCCGCCTGACTAAGATTTATAGGATGACCATAGCTTGCTTCAAGCCGGCAATCTCCGTGGGATCGACCCTTACTCGCGTAAGGTTTTATTACTTGGACGACCCAGTGCACTTGCTGGTTAGTTGTATCGGAGTTGTGAAAAGTGTGATCACAATTTCGTGCACCAAGTTTTTGGCACCGTTGCCGGAGATTGTTCGAGTTTGGACAACTGACGGTTCATCTTGTTGCTTAGATTAGGTAACCTTCTTTCTTGTTTCAAGCTTTATTTTCTTTTCAAAAGTTTTTTTTTAAAAAAAAAAGAATAAAAAAATTTAATAAAATCATAAAAACCAAAAAAATTCTATGTTTCTTGTTTGAGTCTTGTGTCAAATTTTAAGTTTGGTGTCAACTGTATTTTTTTAATTTAATTTTCTTAAATTTTTTGAAAATTCATGCGTTATGTTCTTCATGATCTTCAAGTTGTTCTTGATGATTTTCCTTGTCTAATCTTTAATTTTTCTTGTTTTGTGTCCTTTCTTGTTTTCTGGTTCATTTTTTGAATTGTTAGTGTCCCTAGTACAAAAGTTCTTAAGTTTGGTGTCTTGCATGTCTTTGTCTTCTTAAAAATTTTTAAAATATGTTCTTGATGTTCATCATGATCTTCAAAGTGTTCTTGGTGTTCATCTTGACATTCAAAGTGTTCCTGCATGCATTATTTGTTTTGATCTTAAAATTTTATGTTTTGTTTCATTTTGTTGTTTTTCTCTCTCCTCATTAAAAATTCAAAAGTCAAATATATATATATATATATATATATATATATATATCTTCAGTAAATAATATAGAGAAATGAAGGTTTAGTACATAAAACAGAGGAATCACAGAGAAAAAGAGCTCACTAGCATTAAAACGCCAATAAAGAGGCACTTTGGGCGATAAACGCCAGAATGGCTATCATTATGGGTGTTTAACGCCAGTAAATGTATCATTCTTGGCGTTATACGCCAGAATGGCCAGCATTCTGGGCGTTTAACGCCATAAACAGCAGTATCCTGGGCGTTCAGAAAAACGCCCAGTAACAAGGGATTTCTGGTGTTTAACGCCAACTAGGGTACCTGGCTAGCCGTTAAACGCCCAAAATGGCTACCAGATGGGCGTTAAACGCCAGAATAGCTATCATTCTAGGTGTTTAACGCCAGAACAGCAAGGGAGAGGTAATTTCGTTTCCAATTCAATTTTTTTTTTGAATTTTTGTGTTTTAATTCATAATTTTAAATGGCTATCTGTTTCATCCCATTTTAAATTTTAACATCTTATCTTTTTCATATTATCTTTTATCAATCATATCTTTTTATCTTATCTTTTTTTTGCTTTTAATGTTTTCGAAAATTTTAAAACTAATTTTTTCAAAATATTTTTCTTAATTTTATTTCATATTTTTTAAAATCCTTGCTAACAATTAATGTTTTGATTCAAAAATTTCAAGTTTGTTACTTTCTTGTTAAGAAAGGTTCAATCTTTGAATTCTAGAATCATATCTTTTAGTTTCTTGTTAGTCAAGTCATCAACTTTAATTTTAAAAATCAAATCTTTTTAATTTATTTTTCAATTCTTTTTCAAAATAAATTTCAATCATATCTTTTTAAAATTTTAATTTCAAAATCTTTTTCTAACTTCTTATCTTTTCAAAATTTATTTTCAAACCTTTTCCAACTAGCTACTTGACTTGTTCATTTTAATTTTAAAAAGTTTACTATTTCTTATCTTTTTCAAAACCACCTAACTACTTTTCCACTTCTAATTTTTGAAAATCACTAACAATTTTTTTTCAAAAATCTTTTTAATTAACTAATTGTTTTAAATTCTAATTTTATTTTATTTCTTTTAATATTTTTGAAACTAACTGGATCAATTAAAATATTTTTCTTTTCCCTCTTAAAATTCAAATACTCTCTCTCTCATCTCTTTCTATTTATTTTATTTAATCACTAACACTTCTCTTCTACTCATCATTCGAACCCCTCCCTCTTCTCTCTTTTCGAATTACCCATCCCCTCTCTCTTCTCATTCTTCTATTCTTCTATTATTATACTCACATAAAGGAATCTCTATAATGTGACATAGAGGATTCCACTACTCCCTTTGTTCTCTTCTTTTTTATATGAGTAGGAACAAGAATAAGGATATTCTTGTTGAAGCTGATCCTGAACCTAAAAGGACTCTAAAGAGGAAGCTAAGAGAAGCTAACGCACAACACTCTGGAGAGGACCTTACAGAAAATTTTGAAAAAGAAGGAGACATGGCAGCCGAACCCAATAACAATGCTAGAGATGCAAGGAAGATGCTTGGTGACTATACTGCACCAACTTCCAACTTCTATGGAAGAAGCATCTCAATTCCTGCCATTGGAGCAAACAACTTTGAGCTTAAGCCTCAATTAGTTTCTCTAATGTAGCAGAATTGCAAGTTTCATGGACTTCTATCGGAAGATCCTCATCAGTTCTTAGCTAAATTCTTATAGATCTGTAATACTGTTAAGACCAATGGGGTTGATTATGAGGTCTACAAACTTATGTTTTTCCCTTTTGCTGTAAGAGACAGAGCTAGGATATGGTTGGACTCACAACATGGAGAAAGCCTGAACTCTTGGGACAAGTTGGTCAATGCTTTCTTGGCCAAATTCTTTCCACCTCAAAAGCTGAGCAAGTCTAGAGTGAATGTCCAAACTTTCAGACAGAAAGAAGGTGAATCCATCTATGAAGCTTGGGAAAGATACAAGCAATTGATCTGAAGGTGTCCTTCTGACATGCTTTCAGAATGAAGCATCTTGGATATATTCTATGATGGTCTCTCTGAATTGTCCAAGATGTCATTGGACCAATCCTATGGTGGATCTCTTCATCTGAAGAGAACCCCTGCAGAAGCTCAAGAACTCATTGAGGTGGTTGCAAATAACCAGTTCATGTACACTTCTAAAAGAAATCCTGTGAATAATGGGATGACTCAAAAGAAAGGAGTTCTTGAGATTGATATTCTGAATGCCATATTGGCTCAGAACAAAATATTGACTCAGCAAGTCAATATGATTTCTCAGAATCTGACTGGATTACAAGATGCTTATCTGAAAGCATCTCTAAACGCTTATCTGAAATTCCCACCAATGAATTACATAAGTATCTTTATTTTAATTTACATTTTATTTATCTTTCAAGTGTCAAAACTCATAACCAATTGAATCCGCCTGAATAAGATTTACAGGATGACCATAGCTTGCTTCAAGCCGGGAATCTCCGTGGGATCGACCCTTACTCCCGTAAGGTTTTATTACTTGGATGACCCAGTGCACTTGCTGGTTAGTTGTATCGGAGTTGTGAAAAGTGTGATCACAATTTTGTGCACCCCGCACGCATCACCCTACCTCTCTACTTTTCACCCGTGCACATGGGCGACCCTTACGCATCCCCCGCTTTTCTTTGCTTCCCATGCGTGCACGTGGGAGACGCGCACGCGTGACCCCGTTTTCCGCAAAAATTGATTTTTTCAGTTTTTACAGCCGAATTTCAGACTTCTAAGCCTCCATTTTTATCCTTTAAATCATAAATTTTTTTAGTATGCCTAGTAATGAGAAAAAGCTAGGAAATGTGATAACTTGTTGATGAAGAAAGACTTGGAGTAATGAATTGTGATTGAGGAAGTGCAAAAATGATGGTTTGAAAATGAATGTGACGTGTGACCCTAGGTAGTAGGCAGTGGCGTTATCCACTTGCTCCGGGTATGAGATGGGAAAGGAGAATTATGATAAATGAGTTTAATTATGGAGTTTTGGATGAATGTATGTCTGTGATACCTGGGTAATAGCAAGGGTTGTGGTTTGTCTGGCTTGCTCCGGCTCATTGTTTGAGAATTGGTAATAATGAAGAGTGATTATGAATGAATGTGGTAAATGAAATAATGATGGAAAATGTTGAATGTGAGTATGCTTGTGTTTTCTCTCTGGTTGTAATGGTGACAGGGCACATATACCCTCTAGTGGTGACATGCCACATATACCCTCTAATGGTGACAGGGCACATATACCCTCTAATGGTGGCAGTGCACATATACCCTCTAATGGTGACAGGACACAAATACCCTCTAATTGTGACAGGGCACATATACCCTCTAATGGTGACAGGGCACATATTTCCTCTAATGATATTAATGCGCAACAGAGAGACTGTGCCTCGGTTAGCTACCGGACACGTCGGGTGGGCTTGATAACCGACAGATCATATCATCAGTCATATGGCAGGTATACATCATTTGCATATATTTGAATTATTTAGGTTTGCCTATTTGGTTTGGATTGCTATATCATATACACTATGTTACCTGATTATGCACTACTCGTGTCGGTTGATGCTGAGGGTTGTTCTTGATGAGATGAGTTGATGATGTGATTGAATAATGATGATAATTATTAAATGAGATAATTTGAGCTTCCTGGGTAGATGCAGTGAAGTGATTTCACTTGCTTCAGGTAGAGGATAAGATAGTTTTGAGCTCCCTGGGTAGACGCAGTGAAGTGATCTCACTTGCTCCAGATGAGGATATAAAGTAATGATATAGAATTGCTGAGACAGAATAGCTAGGGATGGTTTTGTTATAATTTTTATTGTGAATTGTCGAAGAGTCAGAAAGTTGGGAAGCATGAGGAATATGAATCAGATTTAGCATTCCCTTATGACAGTTGCCTATTTATGGATTAGCAAGAACATAGGATGAATATTTGGTGAAAGAAAGTTTAGGATGCTTAGTGAGTTTTTATTACAAAGCATTGTATTTATTTGGCACTTTTACCGTACTGGGAACCTATGGGTTGGGGGTTCTCATTCCGTATATATCTCTTTTTTTTTCAGATGCAGGTCCAGGTGCTCAGCAGTGAGCTGTGATTTGTCTGAAAGACGGCGAAGACCTTTTAAGATCTCTTATTTACATTTTGCTTAGATTCTCTCTGCTTTTGTTTTTAAAGAACTCATGCTATGTATTTAATCCTTTTGAAAACTTGTCTATAGAGGCCCTTATGTATCATTTGGGAGAGATTAGGAGTTATTGATGTCAACTACTTATATCCTGTACCTTAGTCGGCCTAAACTTCGCGGGTCACGTCTAGTGGCTATCTACTTATGATATATATATATATATATAACGCTTTCGACTTCACGCTTTATCTTTTAGTTGTCGATGCATGAGTGATACAACTTTGCGATTTTATTTTTATTTTCTTTAGACTTCTCGATTAATACTCTTTTCAATTTTATTTGTAATTATATATTAAAAATCCCCCTTGAGAGTCGTACCACCTTAATATCTTTGACCTATGACTCGAGCATAAGAATTTGTATATTAGGGTGTTACAGGTGGTTCGATGCTTTCCAGTTACGTATTCACACGGACCCAAGAAGACATGGGTGGTTGTCAGGTATGTGGTCTTAGTATGAAGAACGGAGATGATTGTCATGGGCCATCCCATTCATCATGTTGAAGAACGAAGATACATCTTAGAATTGAATCAAACACAGATTGAAGAGAAACAGTAAAACTTTTATTAATCCATAAAACTCAGCAGGGTTCCTCCCCTCAACTTAGGAGATTTAGAAACTCATACTGATAGAGAATACAATGTGAAACAAAAATATGGTAAAAAGTCCCCGTATGATT
The DNA here is from genome assembly GCF_014773155.1 of Arachis stenosperma. Lineage (NCBI taxonomy): Eukaryota > Viridiplantae > Streptophyta > Magnoliopsida > Fabales > Fabaceae > Arachis > Arachis stenosperma. The sequence goes on from NC_080382.1 coordinate 80,494,909, forward strand.
ATGTAAAATATCCCTTAAATACTAAACTAATGACTAAGCATTACATAAAAAGGGTAAAACAGTCTTTCAGTGCTAAAATCTACTTTTGGGGCTCACTTGGTGAGTGTTTGGGCTGAGATTTGATAAGATCCACGTGCTAGGAGGCCTCTAGGGCGTTGAACGCTGGCTAGGGGGTCCTCTTTGGGCGTTTGGATGCTGGTCTCCTCCTTTGGGCGCTGGACACCTGGACTGGGGCAGGAGGCTGGCATTGGATGCCAGTTTTGGGCCTTTAATTTTGAAGCAAAGTATGAACTATTATACATTGCTGGAAAGCTCTGAAAGTCAGCTTTCCAAAGCCATTGAGAAAGCTCCATTTGGACTTCTGTAGCTCCAAAGAAGCTCTTTCAAGTGCAAGGAGGTCAGATCCGGACAGCATCTGCAGTGCTTTCTCTGTCTCTAAATCAAATTTTTGCTCTAGCTCCTCAATTCCAGCCAGAAAATATCTGAAATTGCATAAAAACACACAAACTCATAGTAGAATCCAAAAATGTGAATTTAACACTAAAATCTATGAAAACTTAGTAAAAATCAAACAAAACATATTAAAAACTATGTGAAAATGATGCGAAAAAGCATATAAAATATCCGCTCGTTAGGGACTTAAATAGGACGATCTAAATGATAGGAACAACTTTATGACTTATTCCAAATATTAAGGACAAAAATGATACTTTACTCAATTAAAATTTATTATTTTTTTTCAATTCTTAAATCAGATTGTGTAATTTATCTTAAAAAAACATTTTATTATTAAAAGGACAAACCGTGATGGAGCTTCATTAGGACAATGGGGCCATGAACCCCTCTCCCAAATTAAAAAAAAAAATATTACCATTTATTTATACGTGTAAAAATTGTTGAATTGGCATTTATTCTTGTGATTTTGTAAGTCTTTTACAGTGCGATAATCGTGACATCAATTCTTATTGCAACCACATTTTTCTTCTTTTTTATTAATCATATCCTTTTTTTTTCTTTCAATGTCATGAAATTTTTTTATATTTATTTATTTATAATTATAAATAATATTTCTTAAATTCATAATTAGAAGAATAAACTAATTATTTTAAATTATAATAAGTTTACTAAACAAAATCTCACAATGAAGTAATGAATAATATAAACACGATTTCATACTATTTTAGTAGTTTTAGTATTTTATAATTAAAAATTATTTTTCAACTAAACTATAAAATAGATAAACTGATTTCACATGATTTATTGGAAAAACAATGTCAAAATGTGTTGCACAATAGAGTAAGTAGCAACTAATTTCACATTATTTATATTTTTTTATTGATATTCAATATTTTTTTTAAAAAATTAATTTAGACAAACAAAAATATCTATTTATTATAACTTTAGATGCTATTATGTTAATAGAATTTATTACAATCCTATGATTATGAATTATAATGAATGAAAAATTAAAAAATTTACACATTTAATTTGAATATAAATACTTTTATATAATTTATATATTTAACTATATATTTGCCCGCTAAAACCTTTTTTCAAGATCCACCATCGAAGACAAAAAAGCACCATGCGATTAATTTTAAAAAATAAAATAAAACATATAAATCGAGGGTTCGATTTGCCTCGTCCCATGTTTTTGTGAAACTATCAGAACGACCAATATATCTATCACTCTCGCCTCTCAAGCCCGTAAGAAAAAAAAAAGAAAAAAATGCCTGTAGTTGTGCATTATATAGGTAATTCATTTATTTCTACTTTTGGTAATTTTACATTTTTAGAAGTTAATTCAACTATATCTTAACTTAAAATTCGACCCAATCCAACTATAATACACACTCTTCACCTTGACCAAAATGAGAAAAAGGATTCTTAACCAATAGTCTAATATTGATTAACAAAAAAATATTGGTATTTAAAATTTTATTTTTCGAAAACTAATTTTTTAAAACTTTTTTATAATAAATAAATAAATAACGGTTAATCCGTTTAATTTATCATACTATTACTAAATGAGATGGATCTAAAATTAGAGGGGCAAAACTATTTGATATAAAATAGGTCTAATTCATTTATCCCGCGAGTTTAGATAAGCCGAATTTAAACCGATTATGCTAGCCTAATTGACAGTCTTAGTTAAAATATATCATAAAATTTAAGAACTAATCTTTAAACAATTAATAGAAATTCTACCATCAATAACAATAAAAATATGAGAAAACAAGTACTAATTACTCTCGTTATTATATTTAATTTGTACTATTTTTCACATTATTGTAGTTGTTTGTAATAGTTATTTTTAGTCATTTAGATAAAAAATTTCAGAAAATTAGCTATATTGTAATGAAAAAATAACACTATAAAAATAAAAATTTAGGTAAACATATGTCATAAGAACATAAATAGATATGTCAATTTTTTCCTAACCTCTTACTCACGTAAATATTTTTTATCATTACTCTGTTCCGTCCTCCCCTTTCAAACATTCTCTCACACACGCCAGAAGTAACACCCTTAAGGCCTCATTGGTCACCATCGCTACTTTTTATTCAAAATACCTTAAAACTTATATAATTACAAAATCAACTTCAATATTTTATAAAATTATAATTTTATTTTCAAGAATAATTTTTTTTGTGTTGGTGATAAAATAGATCCCCAAAACTGAATCCTCTCTTGTGACTTTTTCAAAATATATACTTGATTTTTAAATCCGTTTTTGAGCTTTTCGATTGCTAATTTTTCACAGTTTTAAATTTAATCTCACGGCTATCCAACCTCATCAATTTTTCTCAATATTCCACATCACAACAGCCCCACTAATAATTAATAACAACCCAGCTAGGCTGTTTTCATACGGCCGAACCACAAATTCAAAGAAACAACAATAATTCAACCAAAATGCAACACAAATTCAATCAATCTCAAATAATAATAAATAAAACCAACATTCACTTATCAAATTCACATTTAATTATTATAAAATTAACAAACTCTACCTCTGTACGGCAATCACAACAATCAAAACTCTAGGGAAGGTTACTGATCGAGCAGTTAAAGAAGAAAACGTTGAAAATTAGCTATTCCACCTTTTCTTCACCTTGGCTGAAAAACACAAGCTTGGGAGAGAGCTTCAATGTTTATTTCTCCCAAACAAAAGTGACGTCAATGTGAAGAGGAGGAAGATACGAACACTTTAATTAGATTAGATTTTTTTTATCAGAATTACGGAGCTCAAGAAATTGAACGCCAAAGTTTTTGGAGGTTCACAGTTTCTCTCTTCTCTCTCGGCTCTATCTCTCTTTAATCACCCAAAAATGAAGCATGCATGGCTGATTAGGGTTAGTGATGATGATTTAGGGGTTAAGTGACACATGGGGGGATATGTGTCATGGTTTGGGTGGTTCAAGTTATAAATATCTTAAACTCACAATTACCAAAGTTAATGTATTAAAACACAAGTAATAATACATATGGGGATAAATATATATAAGTTACTAATATAAATTAAATGACATTAATAACATAATGATTAAAATAAAAAAATATATGATGAAGCATTAGCAACTCTAAGTTCATTAAGAAATACCAATATTTACTCATATCGGCGGATACCAAACTCGATAATAATATTATTATTATCTAAAATTTATTATAATTATAGAACATAAAATAAATAAATAACATAATAATAAAATTATATTTTCATTTATTTTATTGCAGGGTTCGAAAATGACTCGTCAAAATAAAATAAAATACTTAAAAATTAAAACGTTATTTCGTTTAGGACGTTACATTCTACCCTCCTAAACGAAAATTTTTTCCTCAAAATTTCCTTTACCTGCAAATAGGTATGGATAATCAGCTCTTATTTTATCTTTTAACTCCTAGGTGTGTTCTGCTTCTTCATCGCGTCTCCAAGCTACCTTAACTAGAAAAACCGTCTTGCTACTCAGATGTTTGTCATTCTTATCCACGATCTTGACCGGTGATGCTAGATATGTCAAGTCGCTTCGAAATTGTACCAATTTTGATTACAAAACATGGCCTTCATCGAGATTATACTTCTTTAGTTGCGAAACCTAAAAAATATCATGGAGGTTTGACAAAGAATAAGGAAAGGCTATTTGATAAGTTACTAGACCAACTCTTTTGAGTATTTGAAAGGGACCTATGTACCGAGGGTTAAGTTTCTGAGTTCTAAGGGCTTGACCTATTCCAGTAGTAGGGGTTACTCTCAGGAAACCATGGTCACTCTCACTAAACTCTAGAGACATATGTCTATTATTAGTGTAGCTCCAGGCTACTTGAATCTTCTCGTAGATCTTTTTAATCTGATAAGTTATCTCCTGTACCAAATCCGGTCCCGAAATACTAGCTCCTCATCCGTCACACCAGCACAACGACGAATGACATCTTCATCCATAAAGAGCTTCTTATGGCGCCATCCTGATACTTTGCTCGTAAATATTATTGTACGCAAATTCAATTAATGGAAAATACTTGTCCCAGTTCCCTTTAAATTCCATTACGCAGGATCGCAAAATATCTTCTAAAGTTTGGATTGTTGGTGCGGATTTTACAACCACAACTACCGCCAAGTGCACTGAGTCATACCAAGTAATAAACTCACGGTGAGTGGGTGTTGATCCCACGAAGATTAACAGATTAAGCAAACAATAGTCAATCAATTATTCTAGTAAGACAATCAAAGTTTAGGGTTTTAAAAAGCTTTGACATAACAATGAAGTAAACAAAGGCAAATAGTAAGTGTTGAAAGATAATATGATTAATAGAGTTTAGATTTTAGAGATGTTGAGTCTTCCGAACCAACACTTTTCACTTTTCGCCTTGATCATGCAAAGATATATCCATGGCAAATCATTAATAATCAAACCTCAATCCCTTGGTAATTCAATTTCTCTTTAACTTAATTAATCACTAATTCCTTAGTCAATTATTTAAGAATAGAGTTGAAGAACGTTCATTGATTTATACGCCACACAATTCATATGATTAATAGAGTTGAAGAACGTTCACTGATTTATCAAGTCTAATTTCAAAACTTAAGAGCTGTGAGAATAAGTTTTCAAGGTTAATTCAATTAATCAACTTTTTCAAGAAGTTAAAATAATTCAAGTAAGAAGAGAATTATTTTCCAACACATTCAAATCTATTGGGTAAAGAACGAAAACTTTTTCTTAAAAAGATATCAATGCATTAATCAAAGGTAGAAAAGCTGGAATATTAGTCCATAGGAATCAACAGAGCTCCTAACTTTAACCAAGAAAATTAGTTTCTCATGTCTTCAGAGAAAACCTTAAAAATTATGAAAAGTAGAAGTGTCCGAGAGCAAGAAGCCGTGAGTGACTTCTCTCCGTAAATGCTAACCCTAAACAAGTTTCAAATTCAAACTTAAAACCAAATCAAAATTAAAATACAATAAAATTTTCTTCATAAATGTTTTCTTCCAGCAATGCTCCCTCTCTTTCATTCTTGCAAATCCTCAATTAATGCTGTGATTAGTGGCTTTAAGTTGAGTCTTGAGTAAATCAGATAATTATTGAAGAATTTGAGGACTTAGTGGGTAAATTAGGGACCCCTGAAGAGTTATTAAAATCTCACGTCACACATGAGCCATTCACGTTGCACGTGAAGCTAAATCTTAATTGAATTCACTCCCAAGCTTAATCACGTTGTACGTGGAGTGTCCCACGTAGAACATGGCATTGATCTCCTTCAATTTTTGCCTCTGTTTTTCTCTAGGCGTTGCACGTCAGAAATCTCATGTGGAACGTGTACTGGGTGTTATGCGTACACATGCCAGATGCGTACGCATGATGCCTTAAAATTCTCTTATTGTGTGTACGCATGATACATGCATACCGTGCATATGCATCTAGCGCGTGTGCACCCCCATTTTGTTGATTTTTCATAAATGCTGAGTTTGAGTTGTTAAGCCTTTCTGGCAATCTTGTACCCGCCTATAACCTCTATCTTGAGTTTAAAAATCATTCTAAAAGCTTGAAAAATGTTGGGGATGGATTTTAAGAATTTAATACGATAAATTTCCCTTTAATAGTTGTTAAATGAAATATGATCACTGATTGGTAAGGAAATGAGTTTCGTCCTACTTGTGTGAATGATGAGATAGCTATACCTGGCAAGAACGTGGAATTTTTCCCGCTTGCTCAATGTTGCAGTGGACATGTGGAGATTGTGGTTTTGTCCCGCCCACATACTTTCTGATCGTAAGAGTGGTCGGACACGCAAATTTCGAACTACTAACCTCCATGAAAGAGAAGTGTCAGAGCACTCTCTCTTATAGACTGATTTGTGATAAGTATGAGATATTCCTCTTGGGATGCACGACAAAAAAGGCTATATCTGGGTTAGCTATCGGATGTGTTGGATCTGGCAACGTAACTGACACGTGAGTTCACGGCCAGTACGACAAGCATGCATCATATGTATTTCTTTGATTCGTTTGGGTGTTCATAATTGTTTGATTTGCTTACTGTTTATCTATCTGTTACCTGTACTACTTGACTTAGTTGTTCTCTTGCTGTGATTTCTTTGTAATGTAATTGATCGTGTTTGATTCCTTTAGAGAAATGAAACAAGTCGAGATGATGATTGAAAATTGATGAGAATGCAAAGTTGTCGATTAGTGATTTGGATTGTGGCTAAGTCTAATGGGTTTGATTAATTTTAAGGCTTCAGATCATCAATTAATAATGATGAATGTATTATGGTGGTGTTGGTTTAATATAGATAAATAAGTTATTTGTCCTAGAGCTCTTAACTTCTAACTTTATTTGAATTATAATACTAAAGGCTTGGTTAACGAATCAACAAATAAGAGGGTTAACTAAATTGCAATTTAATTTATAGTATACAGTAGAGGTTTCCTTCAAACAGATTAGTTAAAACCCTAGGCTTTGAAATCCTATCAAGTTGCAGATCTAGAATGCCTAAAGACTTCATGTTCTCTTATATAGTCGTTATTTGGATTCATTTCTTTGCTAGGAACCTTTAGGTTCTCACCCATTGTTATTTTTTTTTCTTTTTCAGATCTCAGCAGACTTCTAAGTTCATCTAGCAAGTTCTTACTCCTTCAGAATGAGTAGCCTAATCTTGGTGGTCTCTTGTCATTACGTATGTAACCATCGTGTGTATTTGTAGTCTGACAGACGTGAGTGTTTGTGTATTTAAGATCTATTTGAGAATTTGTTTAGAGTCTTATATATGCACCATTATATATTGAATAATTTGTATTAGTTAGATTTGAAATTCTTATTTAAAATCTTTTCATTCATCTACTTGTGTCAAGTTTATTTACTCTAGCATAATGTATATTTGTATATAAAAAAGGCTCATAGGCTCCTACTTAGGTATCGTTAATATTATTGATATATTAAATTCAAAGTTAGAGGTTAAAGGTCACTGTAATGTTCTAGCTAATAGCCAATTATGACCAAGGAATAATAGATTTATTAGTTAGAGTATTACAAAAGACAGCATCGCTAGAGAAGAAGATGACCATTTTGACTCCAAAGATGAAGAAATGTCAACATAAGTTGAAGATGTACCTGAAACAAAAAAGGAGAAACAAAATGCTGCTCAAAAGAACTTAAATTAACCAGATATTAAGGTGGTAGAGATGGGAGAAAGAGTATATAATATATTGATAAATAAAGCTACCAAATCAGAGTTAGAAAGACCTTGGTGGAGATCTCTTATAGTAAAACTTCTAGGAAGAAAAATAAGCTATGCAATTATGAAGAGAAGGTTGGAAATTCTATCAAAAAGATTCAGGAGCATTGATGTCATTGATCTTGGGAATGGTTTCTACTTTGTGAAGTTTTATGCTCAGGATGATTTCAATCATGCTTTTATAGATGGGTCTTGGAAAATATATGATCATTACTTGGCGGTGTGATTGTGGGAACCATATTTCAACCCCCTTCCTTACCACCTTAGACAAGATAACAGCTTGGATAAGGCTGCCCGGTCTTCCTATAGAGCTTTATAATGACAACATCCTGTGAAAGATTAGGGATCTCATTGGAAAAACTTGCAAAGTGAATTATAACACATCACACATCAACATCGTCTCCTTATATCAGACATTATGTTCAACCAAGGAAGGATTGAAAAACTTTTTAGATGTGAATATATGTGGTCTTTCCATCCGGACTATGAACAAATCCTTAAGTGGAATTGGACTATTGAAGGCTATCTTCCACACAACGTCAACAATGTCAAAACGGAGCTAATTAAATAAAATAAAGAAGTTTTTGGTAATATTTTTAAAACCAAAAGGAGAACTCTAAATAGAATTGCAGGGTTTAAGAGGCATCCAACATACAAAATCGACCCTTTCCTGGAACAACTTGAAGCATCGTTGCAGAAGGAGCTTAATAAAATTTTAGACAAAGAAAAAAATGGCTACAAAAATCCAGAGAATAATAGATAATTGAAGGAGACAGAAATATAAAATTCTATCACACCAAAACTATCATTAGAAGAAAAAAAACAAAATTCTCAACCTTAGAGGGCATGATGGGAGGAAGCACAGCTAAAGAAGATTATTTTGAAAATCTCTACAAGGAGAAGGTAACAATTGTTCCCCTATAGCTTAACACTAGTTCCCATACTAATTTACACCTTTCTACTTGCAGGGCTCTAAACCTGATTCTTACAAATGCAGAAATTAGGAAAGTGATAGGCAAAATTGTGATTTACTCTTTTCATAACTTGAACAATTCTTAGTAATGACTTAAAAAACTTGGTGCACACTACTATGGTTCACTCACATTCTTCACAACTTCGCACAACTAACCAGCAAGTGTACTGGGTTATCCAAGTAATAAACCTTACGTGAGTAAGGGTCGATCCCACGGAAATTGTTGGTATAAAGCAAGCTATAGTCATCTTGTAAATCTCAGTCAGGCAGATTATAATGGTAATAAAGGTTTTCGAAATTAATAATAAATAAATCATAAAATAAAGATAGAGATACTTATGTAAATCATTGGTGGGAATTTCAGATAAGTGTATGGAGATGCTTTGTTCCTGTTGAATCTCAGCTTTTCTACTGCCTTCCTTCAATCCTTCATACTCCTTTCCATGGCAAGCTGTATGTAGGGCGTCACCGTTGTCAATGGCTACTTCCCATCCTCTCAGTGAAAATGGTCTAAATGCTCTTGTCACAACACGGCTAATCATCTGTCGGTTCTCGATCATGTCGGAATAGAATCCATTAATTCTTTTGCGTCTGTCACCACGCCCAACAATCGCGAGTTTGAAGCTCGTCACAGTCATTCAATCCCTGAATCCTACTCAGAATACCACAGACAAGGTTTAGACTTTCCGGATTCTCAAGAATAGCCGCCAAAGGGTTCTATCTTATACCACAAAGATTCTGGTTAAGGAACCCAAGAGATATGCGCTCGGTCCAAGGTAGAACGGAAGTGGTTGTCAGTCACGCGTTCATAAGGATGGATGATGATGAGTGTCACGGATCATCACATCCATCAGGTTGAAGTGCAATGAATATCTTAGAACAAGAATAAGCTGAATTGAATAGAAAATAGTAGTAATTTCATTAAAACTCGAGGTACAGCAGAGCTCCACACCCTTAATCTCTGGTGTGTAGAAACTTTACCGTTGAAAATACATAAGTGATGGTGGTCCAGGCATGGCCGAATGGCCAGCCCCCAAACGTGATCAAAGATGTAAAATCCCAGATCCCAGATAAAAATACAATAGTAAAAAGTTCTACTTATACTAGACTAGCTACTAGGGTTTACAGAAATAATTCTAAGTGCAGAAATCCACTTCCGAGGCCCACTTTGGTGTGTGCTTGGGCTGAGCTTGAGATTTACACATGCAGAAGCTTCTCTTGGAGTTAAACGCCAAGTTGTAACGTGTTTTTGGCATTTAACTCTAGTTTGTGACGTGTTTCTGGCGTTTTACTCCATAATGCAGCATGGAACTGGCGTTGAACGCCAGTTTGTGTCATCTAAACTCAAACAAGGTATGAACTATTATCTATTGCTAGAAAGTTCTGGATGTCTACTTTCCAACGCCGTTGAGAGCGCGCCATTTGGAATTCTGTAGCTCCAGAAAATCTATTTCGAGTGCAGGGAGGTCAGAATCCAACAGCATCAGCAGTCTTTTTTCAGCCTGAATCAGATTTTTGCTCAGGTCCCTCAATTTCAGCCAGAAAATACCTGAAATCACAGAAAAATACATAAACTCATAGTAAAGTCCAGAAATGTGAATTTTGCATAAAAACTAATGTAAGCATCCCTAAAAGTAGCTAGATCCTACTAAAAACTACCTAAAAACAATGCTAAAAAAGCGTATAAATTATCCGCTCATCAGAAAGTTCTCAATAGTATTAGAGTGCTTAAAGCCCTAGGAAATGATAGTTTTCGAATAGTGTTATATAAGAACAACTTAAAGATTCCAGGAGAAAAGACTTGTGGACACATTAGATCCTGCTGGAATAGTCCAGACATTATCAAAGAGTCAAGTTATACGCTGTTAGCATTAATTCCCAAAATACAGCACCCAAAGTTAAATTTTCTAATTTAGGCCAATTTTTCTTTGCAATGTGAGACACAAAATTATCACTAAAATCCTGGTCCAAAGGCTGAAACCTCTCTTAAATGAGAGAATAGCACCTCATCAGTCCAGTTTTATCCCCGAAAAGACGATACAAGACAACATCCTTATAGCAAGGAAGTGATGCATTCCATGAGGAGGGTAAAAGAGTTGAAAGTTTACATGGCAATAAAAATCAATTTCAAAAAAGCCTATGATAGGATAATATGGGACTTCATTAAGCACAGACTTCACGAGTTCGGTTTGCCAAAGAAATTCAGTAACATAGTGATGCAAGGAGTGAGATCTGTCAACTACAATGTCCTTTGGAACAAAAATGAGAAATTTCAAACCTACAAGGGGGATCAGATAAGGTGACCCATTCTTACTGTATCTGTGTTAGTTATGTGTATGGATAAACTATCACAAATGATCAAACAAGCAGTGGAGCAGAAAGAATGAAAATCGTTTAGGGTGGAAAAAAGTAGACCCCAAATCTCTCACCTAATTTTTATGGATGACCTTCCACTATTTGTAGAAGTCTGAACAGCTCAGATTTGAAAGATACAAGAGATCATGGAAAAGATTCACCAACTGGCAAGAATCAAAGTAAACCAAGAAAAATCCTCTATAGTCTTCTCCTGGGATACTCACTCTCAAGCTAGGCAGGAGATATGTGGAGCCACCAATTTCAAGAAAAGCAATGCTCTAAGTAGATACCTTGGAACTTCAAACTGAAGGGTTGGAAAAGTAAGTGTTTATCCCTTGCCAGAAGTCTGTAACTCAATTAGTGATTGCTCTTAGTGTTAACTTTAAAATGCAACATGACAAAATTTCAAAAAAAAAAAAAAGAAATTGCAAGGAAATTGAAAAAATGCAACAAGATTTTGTCTAGGGTGATACTAAAATAAGAGAAGAATGCATGCCACAAATTGGAAAACACATTGCAAATTAAAATATGTGGGTGCCTAGGGCCGAGAAACCTTAATCCTATGAATGATGCTTTTCTTTTAAAGATTATTTGGCAACTAAGAGACAAACTCAATCAACTATGGACAGAGGTCAAGATTCACAAATACTAAAATGGCAATAATAACATCACAAAATCAGAAGTAAGAAATTCAGACTCACCTCTTTAGAAGAAACTTATGAAATTATGGCCCATGTTTAAGGAGCACTCAATTAACTTCATAGGAGATGGGCTTAACACCATTTTTTGGCTTGATCCCTAGGTAAATGTGATGCGTAAGCATCTTGTACCCTTTTCCCCTTATTTTCTTGTCTTTTTCAGTTAGAATTTATTAAGTTTATTGTATTTTAGTGCAAAAATTCTCTTTGAATGCTATTTTGAATTGTTTTAGTATTTTTATTATTTCAGGAGAAATTCAGAGCAAGTTGGCAGAATTTTGAGCAAAAAGGAAAAGATTTGGAGTTACCCCTTTGGGCGCTAAACGCCAGCGTTTAGTGCTAGCAAGACTTACAAATCAGCAACGTTTCTGCCTCTTATGGGTGCTAAATTCCCAATTGGCATTTAGCGCCAGGCAGTCCGAATTGAAAGCCCACTCTTGGAGAATCTCTAGTTGGATTTAGCTTTTATTAGTTATCTTATCTTTTATTTTTGTAATTTTTATTTACAAACAATATCTTTTAGTTTTATGATTTATTATTTTATTTTATTTTATTTTATTTTATTTTATTTACAATTCAATTTAGGTTAGATATAAAAGGGAAAAGATTCATCCTTCAGGGGATCTTCTCACTTCCGCACATTTTATTTTTTATAAACCCTTGTTTGCTCTGTAAGTCATGAGCCACTAAACCTCCTTAGTTAAGGTTAAGAGCTCTATTTATTTCTATGGATTAAGACTATTATTTTTTTATTTTAATTAATGTACTCATTCAATTTCAAGGATTACTTTCGTTCTTAATTTTATGAATCTGAGTGGAACGAGAGTATGACCCTTATTCTAGATGCGTTCTTGTGACCCTTGTGAGAGGTCTCTCACTTGAACACAGCTTGAAAATAAATTCCTCTTAAATTGTTAATTACTTGAACTAATATGGATATGTGACATATAATCCATTTAGTTTTGCGTAATTAGGGTTTTTGTGGCCATAAACTAGATTTGAACTTAACCCTCTAATCGGAATCAAGTGACCAAGAGATTGGCGGTTAATGAAGGTTAGAGGAGACTAAACCACTAAGAAATTAGGGTTTAGTCAACTACAGTTTTCCATGGAATGAATCTTGCATGATTAAAATAGTTGGTAAGAAAACTTAATCCGGAAAAAGTAAACATCTCCAATACATTAATTGTTTCTCTCATTGATTTCTACACCAAATGCATTTTTTGCTTCCTTTACTCTTGTTATATTGTTTAATGCTTTTGAAACTCACAAAATCAACTTTTCTGTCTGCCTAACTAAACCAATCAGCCGACCATTGTTGCTCAGTCCATCAGTCTCGTGGGATCAACCCTCACTTACTTTAGGTATTACTTGATTGACCGGTGTACTTGTCGGTTCAGTTGTGGATATTCTCAAAATCTGCACCAAAATGATACTAGAAACCTACTGGAATTTGCACTCCAAAGAATAATATATTTTGAGAGTTTAGTCTGGGAATGGACTAATATTTCAGGCAATTGGGACACAAACAAACTCAGAAACTACCTACCAGAAGGCTATGTGTTAAAAGATTCTAGCTTTACCAGCACCATCACATGATAGAGAAGAAGATAGAATTGGTTGGAGACATACAGAAGATGGGAATTTTTCTATAGGAGTCAAATATAAAGGGTGGTAATGGGACGGGTAAGGGCAGGTTTTTTCCCAACCCGATCCCACCCGGTCCTACAATAACAATATGCTCTGCTCTTACTAGTAGGTAGTAAAAAGTTGAACCCTAAGTCGTTTCCACGGGGTACCTGCCCCGTCCCTACCCGCCTCTATAATTATTAAAATCCAACAAATAAAATTAAATTTCAAAATTCATATAACTATAATCACATATATAACATAAATTAAAGTAAAAACTTAAATATGATACAATAATATTAATTATTTTACATATATTAAATATTAAAATTATATATATACCGGGTTGGGTATTACCTAAACCCGATCCCGCCCTAAGTCCTTGCTCCACTAAAAACCCGCCCCGAACTCTCCAACCAATTTGGAAGTGTTGCCCTCCCTACATATAAAGCTCTGCAACATTGGACAAGACCCAATCAAAATCATTCGACAAAAAATTGAAAGTGGGAGGAACCCAAAAATCCAAAACGGTCATCTGTAGAATTATGCATGGGAGAATTTTAACTTACCAAAGAAGAGCTCATCTATTTTGGCATAGTGAAATCTGCCCAATTTCAATATAAATGAGCGAGGACATTATCCACACCATCAGAGATTGCTCAAAGTTTTTAAGAACGTGGATGCAGCTTATCGAACCCGAAAGTGCAACGGATTTCTTCAACAATAACAACCTGCAACAATGGATGACTCTCAATTTAGATAACCAATTGGGTCAAAGCCAAAGAAACAATTAGCTAGATATCTTTATCTTTATTTGCTGAAAAATGTGGACGTGGAGAAAGAGAAGTAAATCAACAAAATTATCAAAGATCTCCCCTCCTAACCCACAAGTTAATCCTAAAAGTGTGGAAGAATCAAAAGAAGCATTCAATAGAAGGAGGATAAGAATTACCACAAAGAAAAGAGAGGAGATCCACATTAGTTGGACTCCACCACCACCAGGGTGGACAATGCTAAACACAAACGACTCAAGGGACAGAAACGCAGCCAAAGCTGGCCGCGGAAGACTACTGCAAGACGCAAACGAAAGCAGGTTTCTTTCAAACAACGTCTAAAACTAACCAGAATTGTTCATCATATCCAACCCAGGTGTCATTCCATCGATGAACAAAATCTAACAAGAGCACAACTTGAACTAGAAGAAACATACCCGAGCCAAACTTTGATATGGTTTCTGCAAAGAGAACATACTTCAAGATAATCATAAACAATGAAATAAATTACATGCAAAACCTATAGGAAAAAGGCTTGTCAAACTAGGCAACTACGCCTTGTCCCAGAAGGTTAGATCAAATGAGGCGATAAGGCTCTATTAAGAATCATATCCATGCTTAAATAATTAGCACATAAATATTTAATAATCCTCCCTATACTTTTTTGGGTCTCTCTAGCTATAGAACTCCTTTGTCTAGTCCAATCACCTTACTAGGAGTATGACCTCTAAAGGTCTTCTCCAAATAGATGCAAACTACTTGAGAGGAGACTTTTCCATCCCTAAAATTGGCTTTGTCCCACTTTGTATGGTGTACTCATTCATAATCCTATCTAGTTGTCTTCCCACTAATCCATCTCAACAACCTCATTTGCAACATTTAGCATATTCTCTTGTTTGCTTTTACCAATCAAGTTAAGATTTATTCAAAAGCTTACATAAGCAGTCTCAAGGTGGGGTTAAAAAGGGGAGCCGGTGTGACATTGTCAACAGCAAATTTAAAAATCGGGTTATCTTTACATGGATCAAAGAAGGAATCACTAAACTGGGAAATTAAAGAAAGTCATAGGATGATTTAAGCATTCATATATTAGTTACGGGAAAAAAATATTCAGGACTTAAAGCAATAAATTGATAGTACTCCAGTTTGCTAAACAACTTAGAAAATCTTTATCTACATTTTCCACTTTTCATTCAAGATGCAATGTCCATTTTCCAATAACCTCAGGCTCTTCAAACCAACACTTTTAAGTGTTTGATAAGCCCTCATATATGATATCAATCAAGAAATTTAGTGTCGCATGGTAGTCAAGTTACTTAAGTATAAGGAATCAGCTCAAGTAAATAGATAAAAAAAATTTTAGAAGAAACACTAACCATAAAAGCTGATGAGCTCATTTGGAAGGAAAAACAAAGATTACTAGAAGGAACCAACAAATTATTTTCATCATCCAACCTCCGTGATGCAAACCATCACAAGGATCCTTCTGGTTCTTGACGCCAATCATTAGAACTGCTAGAATAGTGAAAAAGAGAAAGTTCCCCAAGCTAACTCGCAAAACTACATCTGTTTCAAAATTGATCCCTACAACAAGTACCAAGTACATTAGTTTCCTCACCACATAATAAGGAGTTAGGACATCGTCATCATCATATCTGACCATCCAGTTAACCTAAACAAAATCATCAACCCAGTAACCACTTATTTGTTAGCAATAACACGTTGGGAGATGAAAAAGGAAGCCCGAAAATGTAAGCATTTGGGTTCCATAACATAACAGAGATCATTGACAAAAGCTAATTTCTAAAGAATTACTAACAAAAGAGATACATAGATTCAAAATCCATCTCAGAGATAAATTGATACACTTTTTCAAAATGATCCAACTAAATACTTTCCAAACTATTTGACTTTGACAGTAATCAATCTCAGAATTCATAAATAAACCTTTTAATCAAAAGGATCAAGCTCCAAGTGAGGAGGTTGGCAAGGTGAAAAAGTTACTCTAATCACCTTGAAAGATATTGGGGTCAGATATGATGGAAGTTATAAATTCAAGGTGATTTAAACCCTCAATTTCTCACTTCATCAGTTACCAATCAAGTGAGTCTATCTTGTTTCCAACTATACGTATTGCCCAAAAATTGCACATGCAATTGCCACAACAAACAATAAAACTAAAAATGAAAGACAATAAAATTTCATTCAAATCCAAAAAGTAATACACATATCAGTAATGTGATCAGACAAAACATAATGTCCAACAGAAATTGCCAAAATCAGGATTAATTCAAAGTTTGCCACAACTTTGGTACATTCGACAAGCGAAACAAAAATAAATAAATAAATAAATAAATTGTAAAACACAAACACGACTGGAAAGAAATAAAGAAAAGAGGGGAAAAAAGTGAAATTGAAGAAGCGAAGAGTTACAAGGAAGAGACTCCATCAAAGGAGCAGCGACTTCGCCGAGGATCCATGCGACGACGAGAGAGAAGGCGAACAGGCCGCAGTAGGCGATCCTCGCTGAACGGCGGCTGATTCCCGAAACGACAGTCCGGCACGCGGCACAGCATGACGCAACGCAGGAAGCTGCCCACATCTATCTTCTTTGATTTGGTGATCAAATTAGGCTTTACGAACTGGGGATTTTGGTTAATGGAATTGAGACTTTGGGGGTATTTGGCTTCGATAGGGCATATAGACCAGGAGATGAGTGCAGAGCGACAAGGGATGGCAATCTTTTTTTTATTTACTTTTTACTTTTTAGAAAATACTTTTTACTTTTTAGAAAAGCAAAATGACTTTTTCGTCACCCTTCCAAAAGTCATTTATTCTGGAGAATTAAAAATGAGCTAATAGTCAAAATCGTCTTTGAAAAATAATTTAATTTTCATTTTGGTCCTCGAAAAAAAATTAATCAAAATAACTGCGTTGGTCTAGTTGTTCTTGCATCATCTTAATGTTAACTCAAATCAATTCCAATGTTAGAACTCTAATCCTAAACTCATCATCATCTTCTACAATCGTCCATCATTCAATTTTCTCTACTCTAAGGATTTTCACTTTTTCACCTTCTATACGACAACGTTTCAAGTTTCAACCAACTTTTTGTTGTTGCTTTTCTTTTTCATTGGCAAAATAAAGAAGAGAAAACATGTGCTAATGGCTACAGCACCGTTGAAGTCTCAACCTCTTCACAGCTTCACTTTACCATTTCTGAAATAAGGAGGTACCGGCATAGCCAAGAGCCACTACACAACCACCTCCAATAATAACAACGACCACCACTACTTCCGCCCGCCCTGTCTTCGACCACGAGCATGACTCTGACTCCGATAACCGCCTACCATGTGTCGGATCGCGACCAACTGCTATGTTATTTTCCCTTCAAACCACTACAGTAACAGCCAAAAGCCAACAACTAAAACCAAAACAAAACCACACTCTTCCACTTCATAACCACATCAGCAACACCAATAACGAGCATGAGGCCAAGGAGGAGGAGAAGCAGAATGACACCGAGGTAGCTGACGCGATTGGGGCGAAGGAGGCGGTGCATAAGTTGTGGAGCTTGGGGCCGAGGAAGCATACAACACCAGTGATTACGGCTAGAACGTTGGTGCATGAAATTGACTCTACAATATTCACACAGATAGACCGGCAAGTGCATCGGGTCGTCCAAGTAATACCTCAGGTGAGTGAGGGTCGATCTCACGGAGATTGTTAGTTTGAACAAGTAATGGTTATCTTATAGATCTTAGTTAGGCGGATAGAAAATATAGTTGTTGTGGAAAAATGCATAAAAACAAAATAAATAAAGTATTACTGGATAGATGTGAAATTAAATGATAAGAGAACGATTGAGGCTTCAGAGATGCTTCCTCCTTCTGGATAAACTTTTCTCATTGTCTACTTCAACTTCTGATGATTCATTCCATGGTAGGCTGTAAGTGACTAACGCCAGGTCAGTGGTCATTAATCTCCTCTGCTTCAGATCAAACGCCAGATCTGTGGCCATCCAATCTGAACAGGAGTGAAGCTCTAGCAATCCATTCCCTTAGTGATCCTACTCAAGAGCCACAGACAAGGTCGGATCTTCCAGATCAGATAACGCTGCTCTATTGATTCTAGCCTATACCACAAAGGCCCTAATCGCGCCATACCTCGGCTAAACTGATGTTTCCAAGTCCCCAACGAAGTCGTGGATTAACCGTCTAAGAGATGTATAATCAAGCTTGTGGTTCAGTACTATCCCGTCAAGGACTCGCAAGAACCCATGTAGAATAGGGATGATGGTCAAGTTACACTCCCAATTCATTAGGATGAAGACCGAAGATACATCTTAGAATGGAATCAAGCATAGATTAAAATAGAACAATGATATTATTAATCCATAAGAATTAGCAGAGCTCCTAACCTTAACCTAGGAAGTTAGTGACTCATACTATACAATAATGTTCAAAAGTAAAAGTGGGGGAAGAAGATAAAGTCAAAAGTTCTGAACAAGGGTGATCCTTGTTCTATATATACTAATATGATAACTAAGAATTACAGAAATAGGATAAACAAGTCTTGTAGTGTGAAAATATACTTTCCGAACTCACTTGGTGAGTGTTTGGGCTGAGCTTGAGTAAAGCCACGAGTTGGTACTCCCTCTGGGGCATTGGACGCCAGGAATGGGGTTGGTGGCTGGCGTTGAACGCTAGTTTTGGGCCTTCATTTCCTGAGCAAAGTATAGACTATTATCTATTTTCTAGAAAGCCCTGGATGTTAGCTTTCCATAGCAATTGGGAGAGCGCTATTTGGACTTCTGTAGATCCAGAAATGCTCCTTCGAGTGCATGGAGGTCAAAATTTGACAGCATCTGCAGTACTTTCTCTGTCTCTGAATTAGACTTTTCCAAAGCTCCTCAATTTCAGCCAGAATTTGCTTGAAATCATCATAAAACACACAAACTCAAAGTAGAATCCAAAAATATGATTTTGTGCTAAAATCTATGAAAACATAATAAAACTTAAACAAAGCAAAATAAAATTTATATGAAAATGATGCTAAAAAGCGTATAAAATATCCGGTCATCAGAACACCAAACTTAAACTGTTGCTTATCCCCAAACAACCAAAAATAAAGAAGGATTAAGAGAAGAGAAGGAGACAATTAATCTCAAAGTTTTCAATGAAGCTCAGTGACTATCAGATTTCTATCGGTAAAGAAATTCTGAAATATAATCGCGTTGTAAGTATAGTTTCTAAATCAACAAAGAATCCTTTCGTACAAAAGTTTTGGTTGTCACAAGTAAGAAAACCCAGTAAAATTTATAAACCGAAGTATTCAAACCTCGGGTCGTCTTCTCAAGGAATTGTAGGAAGGTGTATTTTATTATTGATTATGTAAAAAGTATCTTTTTTGGGTTTTTAAATAGGTTGAACAAGAAAAGTAAATTGCAAGAAATTAAATTAATAACTAATAAAGCTCTTGGCAAGGTATGAGAATTAGAAGTCCTATCCTAGTTATCCTTATCAATTGTGATGAGAATTGGCTTTCGCTCCCACTTGGTCAACCTCTAACTATGAAGGTATGTTAAGTGGATAAATCAATTTGATTCCTCAAGTCCTAGTCAATTCCTAAGAAAAGACTAGAGTTAGGGGAATTCAAATCAATCAGCAAAGAATTCCAATTTTCAATCATCAGCTGAGTTTGATAACTCAAGAGTCTCTAATTACTCATAAACCAAATTGGCAACTTCAAGTAATCAACTAAAGTAATAGAATAAATAAAAGTAGAAGAAAACATAAAGAAAAGTAAAGGAATATTAAACCTGGAAATTGAGAAGTAGAAATCATAATCCTAAAAGAAATCCTAAATCCTAAAATCTAAGAGAGAGGAGAGAGCCTCTCTCTCTAAAAACTACATCTAAACCTAAAAATTGTGAATAATGAATGTTGTTTTCAGTATGTCTTGAGTCTCTGCATGTTCTTTGGCTTTATTATGTGTTTTTGGGCCAAAAATTGGGTCAAAACGCGGCCTGAAATCACCCCAAGCATTTCCTGAGTTTTCTGCAGATCGCGCATGTCACGCGTACACGTCGTTTGACGATTTTCCTCTCCACGCGTGCGCGTCAGGCATGCGTTCACGTCGTTGCACGAACTCCAATCCACGCGTACGCGTGAGGCACGCGTACGCGTCGCTGTGATTTTCTCTATTTCGTGCGGTCGCGTGAGCCATGCGTCTGCGTCGATGTTCGCTGGTCCTCTCCTTGGTTTCTTGTGTTTCTTCCATTTTTGCAAGCTTCTTCTCCATTCTTTGAGCCATTCCTGTCCTATGAAGCCTGAAACACTTAACAGACGGATCACGGCATCGAATGGTATAAAGGAGAATTAAAATATGTAATTAAAAGATCTCTAGGAAGCAAGTTTTCAACCATAGAACTAAACTAGGAAGGAATTGTAAAATCATGCAAATCATATGAATAAGTGGGCAAGAATTTGATAAAAACCACTCAATTAAACACAATATAAACCATAAAATAGTGGTTTATCAACCTCCCCACACTTAAACATTAGCATGTCCTCATACTTAGCCTAAGGAGATAAAATAAATGAGTAGGAAAAAGCAAGACTCATGCAATGCAACCTATGAATGTGATTGCAACTACATGCTAAGATGTTTCTATCTACTTGGTTAAAAGCAAACAAGTTCTCCAAGACAAATACAAACCAAATTCCACTAATTTAAATTATACAGTGAAAATAAGTAAACTTGTAAGAAGATAGCTCATGAAAGTAGGGAACAAAGAATCGAGCATCGAACCCTCACTGGAAGTGTATGCACTCTAATCGCTCAGGTGTTTAAGGTTCAATCCCTCAATTCTCTACTAACCTTGCTTTCTAAGGCTTGCTTTTCATCTAACAATCAACAAAAATTTAATACACAAAATACACATATCAAGAGGTCTTTTAAGGGTTGTAATGGGGTTAAGGTCAAGGTAGGATTGTATTTGGTTAAGTGGACTAAAATCTGAATCCTTAATTAACCTAAACTTCTCACCTAACTTAGGACAATCCATATAATCATAATACCACATCTAACTATCCATTAACCATGTTTTCCACATATTCATGCATCCGAATTTGAGTATAACTCATATGCATTGCTTTCACCATTTACTTTGGGGCATTTTGTCCCCTTATTGTTTGCTCTTTTTTCTTTTTTTTTCTTATTTTCATAATTTTTCTTTCTTTTGCTTTTCTCAAGGCATATGATTAAGGTATTGAAGGCATGAACATATTCTCAACATTCTTTCACATTTTCAGAAAATTCTAACATACTCAATTCTCAAACCAAACGATTCCAAACCCACTTTCCCCACACTTAATTCATGAGCACTCTCACTAGTCTAAGCTAACCAAGGATTCAAATTAAGGACATTATTGTTTTCTACTTAGAGTTAGTGATGTGGTAAAATAAAGAACAAATGGGATAAAATAGGCTCGAAATTGGTTTGCAAGGGATAATGAAAGGTAAGGCCATATGGGTATGTAAGCTTAGTGAAACAAGGCCTCAATCACATAAGTGCATGCATACATTAAACAATAGAAATATAGAATCAAGCAAGACAAAGATCACAATTTTAGAGAGAACAACGCACACCAAAAAAATAAAATATTGGTTGATAAAATGCAACCAATCAAATAGGCTAAAAAAATCTCACAGGTTTTGTGTGTTCGAGCTCTAAACCATGTTCTAGTATAATATTCCTTCGAACAAGTTTAATAAAAAGTTTTAATTTAAATTAGTGAAATACTCTAAAAAGTTTCTTGAAAAAAGAAAATATTACTTTAACCAAGTGGTAAAATATGCAATCAAACATGCAAATGCAACAACTAACAAGGAAAATAAACCATTGGTGTTGAGATAGAAGAGTAACTAACCCATGGAGATCGGTATCGACCTCCCTACACTTAAAGATTGCACCGTCCTTAGTGCATGCTAAGATGTGCAAGTGGACGGGTTACTTCAACTGATGCTTTTCTCCAAGGATTGTGCAGATGGACTTATTTGTCTCCCCATTAAGAAGTTTTTTTTCTCTCCCTTCGTGGTGGTCATCCTGAAAGAAGAGGAAAAAAAGAAAAGTAACCCAGAAATAAAGATAGAAAACAAAATAAAATATGAGTGGGTAATGCCAAATAGTAAGGTTCTCAATTACATGGTAGCTACAACATGCAAGAGAGAGAACAATAGAAGCAAACGACATATCAGTAGTGCAAACATTGCAACAAAGAGGAAGAGTGTGGGTAATAAAAGACAGTGTAAGTTCATGTCAATGCAAAAGGAATACAGGTGTCGTAAAAGATTGACATTGACAGAAAAATAATATCAACCAACATTGGAAAACAAGTCACTAAGCACCAAAATAATACCAGAAAAGATACAACAGTTGAATAAGAACATTTAACACCAATGGAAAAATAATAAATTTAGAAAAGAAAATAAAAATATGCACGAAATTAAAATGCAATGAATGAAAGTATGCAGATAAATTAAGTAAAATAGAATAAAGGAAAAGAAGGATTAGAAGTTAATGAGATGAAGAAAAAGAAAGTAAGAAAGGAGGAAGAAAGAAATAAGAAGGGAAAGAAAAGATTTAGATTTGGGGAAGAAAAGAAAAGATAGTTGGCGCTGATCTGGATAAACTGTGCGTCGCATGTGACGCGGACGCAGTGGTCACGCGAACGCGTGACTTGATTTGTGCTAGTGGCGCGAGAGCAGCCTCGCGTTAGCGCAACTCTCTGTCTCAAACGCATATTGCCAAAATTTAGGGTGACGCGTGCGCGTAGGTGACGCGCACGCGTGCATGGCCCTTCTTTTAAAATGATGCGGACGCGTGGGGCACGCGTTCGCGTGGTAGGGCTTGTGCTTCTAGCATGGTTCCAGCCCCACTCCATCACAACTTGCTGCCATACACCCATTTACGTCGATTTCGCGGGGTCACGCGTGCGCGTGGGTGTCGCGCATGCGTGGAGGGCTGGATTCAAAAAGGATGTGGATGCGTCAGGGACGCGTTCGCGTGGGCGTGTTTGTGCCTGAGGCACGCCTCCAGCCACGCTCCCGTGTGACTTTCTGTTCAATTCCCTTTTATCGCTAATTCTCCTTTGACGCGGACGCGTCAGCGACGCTGGCGCGTCGCGTGCTTCCTTTTTTTTCTTTTTTTTATGCAGAATGCAAATGCAAATGCAGGTGAATATGCAGAAATTATGAATGAACACTAAGAAAAAAAGAATAAAATAAAACTAAAAATAAAACAAAACAAAATAAAACTAAGACTAAAAGAGAACGAGTATACCATGGTGGGTTGTCTCCCACCTAGCACTTTTAGTTAAAGTCCTTAAGTTGGACATTTGGTGAGCTCCCTGTCATGGTGGCTTATGCTTGAACTCATCCAGGAATCTCCACCAATATTTATAATTTCAATGGCCTCCGGGATCCCAAACTAGGCGCAAAAAGCCTTCAAGAAAGTTAAAGCAAGTGACAAGGCCCCAAGAGTGTTGATTGTTAGAATGAATTCTGGGGTCCCAAACTTTGCTTTTGCACCCGTCTTCTTGTTGATCATCATGATTCCATCCGGGTGGCACGCATTTGAAATTCTCACTGAGACATCCAAACAGCTTCCTAGACCTATTCAATTGAGAATTATACCAACCTTTGTACTTTAATTTGGAGCATGCAACCATATTGAACCTTGCATGACAATTCCTACCACTAACCATCTCCCGCTTGCTCTTATAGCCACAAAGAGCTCTAAGTTGCCCATCCATCTCAAGCAAAGCATATTCAAGTGGGCTAATTAAGCTTAGAGATGAGAGAATTACCCACTTGAATAAAGGGATGGATGGTGATGGCTTTGGGGGAGAGGTCTCTAACAACCTTGGCAAGGTGATCTCTAGCTCCATTCCTTTGGACTCCTCTTTGACAACTTCCACCTCTTTGCAAGCTTCTTCAATATCAACCTCTTCCTCTTGGTAGCTTTCTTTCAATTCGATCTCTTCTTCATTGTTCACCAAGGGCATGGGAGGTTGTGCTTCTTCTTCTTTAATCTCCATGTCAAGTCCAATGGGAGAGGATTCAATTGTAGATAAAAATTTATCAATGATTGAATCCATCTCTTGATCATCCCCTTCAAAATCTTCAACCATGATATGCCTTGGAGGTTGTACACCCACCTCAACATCAAATTCAAACTCCTTAGAAGGGGGTTCTATGACTGAGCTTTCCCATGGAGGTTCCGCATCTCCTAAGTCTTCAACCACTTCTTCTTCTTTAATAATTTTGGCTTTCACCACTTGTTCCAATACAAAGTTATGCTCCTTACTGTTTACTGGAGTTTCTAGTGTCTCTTTCATGCTACGTTCTTCATTAGATTGTCCACATGAAGGCATAGGGGTTCCTTGAGTGTTCGAACGTCGGGAAGGTAATCGATTTATCGCTTGCTCTAGTTGATGAAGAGTTGCATGCAATTTTTCCACTATTTTTTTGAGATGATCCTTTGATTCTTGTTTCGCTCGGCTATCATAAGTAGGATCATAGTGCTTTTGGATTGATGGATATGGACGTGGTGTATATTGAGGTGGTGGTTCCAAGTATGGCTCATAAGGTGGTTGGTATGGTAGATATGGGTTAGGGTCATATGGAGGTGAATGGTGGTAGGTGGCTTGTGAGTATGGTGGTTCAAAGCTGTATTGAGGAGGTGGTTCATAGGCATATGATGGGGCTTGTTGGTAACCATAAGGGGGTCCATCATATCTATCATCTTGGTATACACCTCGGAATAGCTCTTGACCATAGTGATTTGGTGGGTGTTGGTTGTCACAAAATGGTCCACCATAACTATTGTCTTGGCATGCATAGTAGGATGGTCTTTGTCTATGGTACCATGGAAGGTGTTGTTGCCGAAATGGTTGATCAGATCCTCGTGGCTCCTTCCATCTCTGATTGTTTTGACCTTGATGCATGTTCCTGTTATAATTTCCATTCCTTGCAACAACATTGGAACCAAACTCAAAGCCATAGGGGTAAGAACTCATAGTAGCTAATAAAAATTAAAAACAAAAACAAATAAACAAGCAAAAGAAAATAAAATAAAATAAGATAAGAGAAAAGGTTTGAAAAAGATTTGATTTTAAGATTAGAAATGGTAAGATAAGTTAGGTAAGAGAAGATAAGTTTTTAAGTTAAAAGGTTTTGAAATTTAAATTTTGAAAATTAAATTTTGAATTTTAAATTTTAAATTTGAATTTTAAATTTTAAATTTTGAATTTTGAAAAAAAAAAGTCAACAATATAAGATAAAGATTTGAAAAAGGTTTAAATTTTGAAAAGGTTTGATTTTTAAAATTTTAAATTTAAATTTTGAAATTTGAATTTTGAATTTTGGAATTTAAATATTGAAATTTGAAATTTGATTTTGAAATAAGATAAGATAAGATTTTAAAAAAATATGATTTTTGAAAAAGATTTGAATTTTGAAATTTAAAACTAAGATAAGATAAGATAACAATTTTAAAATAAAAATCTGAAATTTTTTTATGTAATTTTCGAAAAATTCAATTAAAATAAAGAGAAAAGATATTTTTGAATTTAACGAGGAAAGAGAAAAATAATAAAATGACACCAAACTTAGAATTTTTAGATCAAAACGAAGAAAAAAACCAAGAACAACTTGAAGGTCAAGATGAACACGAAGAACAACTTGAAGATCAAGATGAACACCAAGAACAAATTTTTGAAAATTTTAATAACTAAATAAAAACCAATAACCTCTTAATTTACGAAAAAGCAAAAAAAAAAAAAAAACAAATAAACAAGCAAAAAGTAAATATTTACAATAACCAATAATAAGGCACACGTTTGCAATTCCCCGACAACGGCGCCATTTTTGACGATCGGATTTCAATCAGTAAATAAATTCTGAAATATAATCGCATTGTAAGTATAGTTTCTAAACCAATAAAGAATCCTTTCGTATAAAAGTTTTGGTTGTCACAAGTAACAAAACCCAGTAAAATTTATAAATCGAAGTATTCAAACCTCGGGTCGTCGTCTCAAGGAATTGCAGGGAGGTGTGTTTTATTATTGATTATGGAAAAAGTATCTTTTTGGGGTTTTTAAATAGGTTGAACAAGAAAAGTAAATTGCAAGAAATTAAATTAATAACTAATAAAGCTCTTGGCAAGGTATGAGAATTACAAGTCCTATCCTAGTTATCCTTATCAATTGTGATGAGAATTGGCTTTTGTTCCCACTTGGTCAACCTCTAACTATGAAGGTATGTTAAGTGGATAAATCAATTTGATTCCTCAAGTCGTAGTCAATTCCTAAGAAAAGGCTAGAGTTAGGGGAATTCAAATCAATTTCAACAAAGAATTCCAATTTTCAATCATCAGCTGAGTTTGATAACTCAAGAGTCTCTAATTACTCATAAGCCAAATTGGCAACTTCAAGTAATCAACTAAAGTAATAGAATAAATAAAAGTAGAAGAAAACATAAAGAAAAGTAAAAGAATATTAAACCTGGAAATTGAGAAGTAGAAATCCTAATCATAAAAGAAATCCTAAATCCTAAAACCTAAGAGAGAGGAGAGAGCCTCTCTTTCTAAAAATTACATCTAAAACTACATCTAAACCTAAAAATTGTGAATAATGAAAGTTGTCTTCAGTATGTCTCGAGTCTCTGGATGTTCCTTGGCTTTATTCTGTGTTTCTGGGCCAAAAATTGGGTCAAAATGCGGCCCAAAATTGCCCCCAGCGTTTCCTGAATTTTCTGCAGATCACGTATGTCACGCGTACGCGTCGGTCACGCATACGCGTCATTTGACGATTTTCCTCTCCATGCTTGCGCGTCAGGCATGCGCTCGCGTCGTTGCGTGAACTCCAATCCACGCATACGTGTGAGGCACGCGTACGCGTCGCTGTGATTTTCTCTATTTCGTGCGGTCGCGTGAGCCATGCGTCCGCATCGGTGTTTGCTGGTCCTCTCCTTGGTTTCTTGTATTCTTTCCATTTTTGCAAGCATCCTCTCCATTATCTGAGCCATTCCTGCCCTATGAAGCCTGAAACACTTAACACACGGATCACGGCATCGAATGGTATAAAGGAGAATTAAAATACGTAATTAAAAGATCTATAGGAAGCAAGTTTTCAACCATAGAACTAAACTAGGTAGGAATTGTAAAATCATGCAAATCATATGAATAAGTGGGCAAGAATTTGATAAAAACCACTCAATTAAACACAATATAAACCATAAAATAGTGGTTTATCACTCAGTTTCAATTAGATGAGCGGGACTAGTGGCTATTCACTTCTGAATAGTTTTGGCATCTCACTTTCCTTTAAAGCTCAGAATAATTGGCATCTTTAGGAACTCAGAATCCAGATAATACTATTAATTCTCCTAGTTTAGTTTTTTTTTTATTTTTGAACACAGTTTCTTTTTAGTCTTGGCAGTGACCCTAAGCGCTTTGTTTTCCAATATTACCACCGGATACATAAACGCCACAAACACTTAGCTGGGTGAACCCGTTAGGATTGTGATTCAACTTTGCTAGAATCCTCAGCCAGTGGTGTCCAGTGTTATTAAGCACATTCTTTTGCTTTGGATCACGACTTTAACTGCTTAGTCTCAAGCTCTTGTTTCTTTTAGGCCCACCTAACCATTGATGCTCAAAGCCTTGAACCCTTGCTCTTGCCTTTTGGTTTAAAGAGCTATTGGTTTTTTCTTTTTCTTTTTTGTTTTTCTTGCTTTTTTTTTCGCATATACATATTTGTTTTTTCTTTTATTGCTTTTTGCTTTTTGTTGCTTTTTATTGCTTCAAGAATTAATTTTTTGGATTTTTCAGATTACCAATAATACTTCTCCTTTTTCATCATTCTTTCAAGATCCAACATTCTTAACTCCAATATCAAATATGCACTATTTATTCATACATTTAGAAAGTAAAAGCAATGTCAGCACATCAAGATAATTGAACTATTCTTATGATATAACTCGAGTTCATGCATCTTACTTATCATAAATAAAATTTTTCTTTTAATCAAGGTGAGAGATGCATGGAATATTTCATAGCTTTAAGACATAAAACAAAGATGATCATGCACTAGAAACAGACAATAAGATAAAATACATGGAAAACAGAAAAATGACATAGGCAAGGGGATTAAGGGAATGGGTCCACCTTAGTGACGGACGCTATTTCTTCCTCTAGAGTATCCAATGGAGCGCTTGATTTTTTCTATGTCTCTTCCTTGCCTTTGTTGCTCTTCTCTCATGGCTCTTTGATATTCTCTTATTTTATGGAGGATAGTGCAGTGCTCTTGGTGTCCCCTCCTCAGATGATCCATGTTGGAGCTCAATTCTCCTAGAGAAGTATGCAATTGGTTTCAATATCCTTGGGGAGGAAAATGCATCCCTTAAGGTATCTCAGGAATTTCTTGTTGAGACGGCTCCACATGCTCTTGTTGAGGTACATATGTGGGCTCTCTAGTTTGCTCCATCCTTCTTTTAGTGATGGGCTTGTCCTCCTCGATGGGAATGTCTCCTTCTATGAAAATTCCAACTGAATTGCATAAGTGACATATAAAGTGGGGAAAATCCAACCTTGCTAAGGTGGAAGGCTTTTCAGCTTTCTTGTACAATTCTTGAGGTATTACCTCATGTACCTCCACCTCGTTTTCAAGCATGATACAATGAATCATGATGGCTCTGTCAATGGTCACTTCTGACAGATTGCTAGTAGAGATGATAGAGTTTTGGATGAATTCCAACCATCCTCTAGCTACGGGCTTAAGGTCAAGCCTTCCTAGTTGGACAGTCTTGCCTTGAGCATCCCTCTTCGACTGAATTCCTTCCACACAAATGTCTGAAAGGACTTGGTCCAGCCTCTGATCAAAATTTACTCTCCTAGTGTAAGGATGTGGGTCTCCATCCATTACTGGCAAATGGAGTGCCAACCTTACACTTATCGGGTTGAAATCCAAGGGTCGCCCTTAGACCATGGTGCTCTAATTCTTGGGGGTTGGGTTCATGCTTGTATCATGATGTTTAGTGACCCATGCATTGGTATAGAACTCTTGCACCATCAAGATTCCAACTTTCGGGATATGATTGGTTAGAACTTCCCAACCTCTCCTCTGAATTTCTCGTCGGATCTCTGGGTACTCATTCTTTTTTAGCCTAAAGGGGACTTCAAGAATCACCCTCTTCTTTGCCACTACTTCATAGAAGTAGTCTTGATGAGTTTTGGTGATGAATCTCTCCAACTTCCAAGGTTCAGAGGTGGAAGCAACAGCTTTCCCTTTCCTCTTTCTAGAGGATTCTTGATAAACCCCATTTTTAGGGTTTATCTTGTATTGAATTTAGGGTATTTTGATAACCTTTTCTCGCATTTAACCTATGAATTGGCATGGTTTTGTAATCTCTCCCGTATTTGTGCCTAAGTGTAAAAACATGCTTTTTAAGCCTTATTTTGATGAATTCTAGTTCTTCTTTGATTCCATAAGATGCCTTGATGTGTTTGCTAGTAATTCCAGGATGAAATAGGTTAGGCATGGATCAAGGGAGCAAGGAAGAAAGCATGCAAGTGGAGAGAAGCACAAAAAGCCAAAGAATTGATCTAGGCCATGCACGCGCATGCGCACAAGGCGCTCGCGCGCACATTGCGAAACAAGCCAGGGATGCGCACGCGTACCGTGCGCGCACGCGTCGATGACGGCACATGACCTCACTAATGCGACACGTGCCTGGCGATTGGAGAGGGTTTCTGAACCCATTTTTGGCGCCAATGGCTAAGGGAAAGGAATATAAGGATGAAGGATTAAGGGGAAGGCATACAATTATCAATATTCAATTAGGAAGGAATGAGGGAAGCATGTAGAATATACTTAGGATTAGTTTAGAGTTTTAGAGAGAGAAGCTCTCACTTCTCTCTAGAATTAGGATTAGGTTTAGTTCTTAGATCTAGGTTTTAATCTTTGCTTTCTTCTACTTCTACACCTCAATTCCTTGTAGTTACATTCATTCTTCTTCCATTCTTTTGTTATAATCTCTCTTATGTTGTTCTTGTATTTTGTTATAGATCTAGTATTGTTCCTTCTACTCTCTTTCAATTCAATAAAGGTAATTCATAATAAATGTGTTTCTTTTGATTGTTGTTGTTAATTTCTTTCAATACTTGTTGTTAGACTTTGTTCTTGTAGTTGATTTACTATGTTTTCCTTTTATGCCTTCCAAGTGTTTGATGAAATGCTTGGTTGGATTTTAGTGTAGGTTTTGTTCCTCTTGGCCTAGGTAGAGTAATTAGTGATGCTTGAGTTATCTAATTCCTTTGTTGATTGACAATTAGAAGTTGCTAATTAATTTGAATACCTCTAAAGCTAGTCATTCCTTTAGGAGTTGATTAGACCTTGAGGCATCAAATTGACTCATCCACTTGACTTTCCTCCATGGTTAGAGGTTAACTAAGTGGGAGCAATACACAATTCTCATCACAATTGAGAATGATAACTAGGATAGGACTTCTAGTTCTCATATCTTGCCAAGAGCTTTGTTAGTTGTTAGTTTATTTCCTTTGCCATTTATAATTCCTGTCTATAATCTCAAAACCCCAAAATAACTCATAACCAATAACAAGACTCTTTATTGTAATTCCTAGGGAGAATGACTCGAGGTTTGAATACTTCGGTTTATAAATTTTAGGGGTTTGTATTAGTGACAAACAACTTTTTATATGAAAGGATTATTGTTTGGTTTAGAAACTATACTTTACAACGAGATTTCATTAGTGAAATTCTAAACCGTCAAAAATCCATTCATCAAAATGGCACCGTTGCCAGGGACTTGCGATGGTGTTATGTTATCGGTTATTGTACATATGTGAATAGTGTAAATATCTTGCTTTTTGCTTTATTTGCTAGTTATAGAATTTTATTTTCTCTTTCCACCATGAATTCTCACTTTGGCTATGAGTTTGGTTTTAATTATGTTGTAGGTGATGAGAGCTTCAATGAGGAAGTGTATCAAGGATGGGACAATCAAAGGTGGAAGGAGCCATATGCATATGATCAATCTTCATGGCAACAACCTCCACCAATGCATTATGAAGAAGAGCCATTCTATGATGCATATCAATCCAATGGCTATGGTGAATCACCTTGTGACTTCTAAGCACCACCACCATATGCCTATGAACCATATCCTCAACATGAACCTCAACCATACTCACAAGCTTTTCCACATCAAGCACCTTCCTATGATCCATATCCACCATATGACCAATCATCCATGCCATATTCTTATGACCATTATGAGCAAGAACCTTTAGAACCACCACAACCCTATCAAGATTACTCCCAAGAACCACCTCAATACACACCATCTCCACAATTTTATCAAGAGGAACCACCTTCCTATTATGAACTCTCTCTCCAAAATAATGAACCCTCTTACTCATCCCAAACCCCAATAGACGATCCTCTCATTTTGTTACTTCAAGGACAAGAAGCCATGAAGCGGGATACACTTGAGTTTGTGACCAATTTGACCAAGGTGGTGCATACTTTAGCCCACCAATGTTTGAATACTCAAGGTACTCTCGTGACCACATGTGGAAGGTCAAAAGAAGAGCAAAGCATGAAGGAGAAATTGGATAATCCGGTAGAAAAGGAGGAGTCAAATTTTGTGTTAGAACAATGGGAGGAGCCTATGATCATTGAAGAAAAGGAAGAAGTGGTTGAAGATTTAGGAGATGTTGAAAGTCCATGGGAATGTAGCATCATGGAGCACTCTCCGAAGAAGCTTGAAATTGATGTTGAGGAGGGTGCGCAACCTCCAAGGCATACCATCATTGGAGACTTAGAAGAGGCTTATCAAGAAATGGATTCAATCATGGATGAATTTCTCTCTATAATGGAATCCTCTCCCATTGGACATGAAGTTGAAACTATAAAAGAGTGTGCACAACCTCCCAAGGAAAACGAAAATGGCATGGTGTATATTGAAATTGAAGAATATGAAGAGGTTGATCAAGAGATGGATTCATTCATCAATGAATTCCTATCCAAAATTGAATCACCTCCTATTGGGCAAGATGAAGTTCTTGAAGACAACACCAAGCCAAGAGAAAAAGGGGAAGAGGTTGAAATTGAAGAAGCTTGTGAAGAGGTGGAAATACACAAAGAAGAGCACAAGGAAGTGGGCCTTGCATTGTCTAAGTGTGGGAAAGTCTCCCTCCCCAAGTCACCATCCAACACAACATTCAAATGGGTAAAATTTCTATCCCTAAGCTTTACTTCCTCACGTGAATATGGTTTAATTGAAAATGATGGTCAACTTAGAGCTCTTTGTGGAATTCAAAGTAAGAATGAGTTGTGTAGTGGTTGCAAGTTAGGAATTAGGCTCATCAAGGTAAAAGCTTTAAGGTATAGGAGCGATGATTGGAAGAATGCCACTTTACAAGGGTATCGAAGGAAGGCTTGGTATGCTAAAGAGAATTCCATATGTCAACCACCCGGAAAGAAAAAGTATGAAGATCAAATTGAAGACGGATGTGAAGATAAGATATGGGATCCCGGTTCGCTATGTGAAGACCAACTAAGGGAACTCATATCTTGGGTAGAACTTTGCCCAAGCTTGATGAAGATGGTTGGAAATTCTGTCAACCAATTGAGAAGCATGGATCCTTGGAGATTCAAGGATGAGCACAAACATAAACCACCATGACAACAAGCATCTCAAAATGTCCAACTTAAGGACTTAAACTAAAAGTGCTAGGTGGGAGACACCCCACCATGGTAAACTCTTTCCACTCTCTTTTATTTTTGCTTAATAAGTGATTTGAATTGCCATTGTAGGTAGGTGTTTCATACAAATTTGTTTGTACAACTTAATTGTTAGCTTAGTCACATGTATGTTGTGTTTAGTAGTAGATGAATAATATCAAATTGCATTTTTTTTGTGAATTGTATGACGGTTGATTGAATAAAGAGTTGTGAACAGTATGGGGAGCACCCAGCAAAAAAAAATTGTCAAAAAAAAAGGGGGGGTGGACGCGCGCGCACCATGTACGTGCACGCGTCCCTGAGCTGATACAACATCACCCACGTACCCGAGAGTTGGGCCTCTCTTGGGCAAACATTATGCCCTGAGCCCAACATGACCCACGCGGACGCGCACTACGTGCGTGCGCGCCGATTATGAGAACATGGAAGTTCGCGCGGACGCGCACCTGCCGCGTCCGCGTCGATTCGCTGCTGCAAGTTTTTGAGCCAACCCCCAGAGAGTTGAGCCAGCGCTGGGCCATCCTTAAGCCCCTGGCCCAACTCGATTCGCGCGGACGCGCACTTGCCGCGTGCGCGCCCATGTGGCCAGGGAGGAACAGACGCGAGCGCACGCATCGCGCTAGCGCGCCTTATCACAAATCACCAACGTACGCGCATGCGCACTTGCCGCGCGCGCGCCCCTTACATGCTGCCGCCACTCTAGGCTTCTGACCCGAGAGTTGGGCATGCGTCAAGCCCACTCTAAGCCTCAAGCCTAACCTCAGGTACGCGTGCGCGCATTGTACGCGCACGCGCCGTTTCTTAATTTGCCAACCCACGCTAGAGCGCACCGCACGCTCACGCGTGGATCTCCATTTTTCTCAATGCACGCGGACGCGCAAGGTGTGCGCTCGCGTCGATTCAAAAAAGAGGATAACCCTAATGCGCGACGCACACTACGCAGTCGCGCACCTTCTCTCTTCCCCCTCCCAACCTCAATTTCCTTCTTCTTCTTCTCACCTCGCCGCCGCAGCTGCTCTGCCGGCGACCACCACCATTGTTCCCATCGACCCTCTCTCTCTCCTCCACTCACATCGTTCTCTCTCTCTCACCCACTCTTTCTCTCCGCCTCAGTCTCTCACCCTCACCACAGCCGGTCACCCTCACCGCCATCACCCACAGCCGCGCCACTTCCCTGAGTCTGCTGCCCCTACCCTATCCTAGTCCACCTTCCCATTCCTCCCAGCTCCCAGGTTCCTGCTCCATTTCTGTTTGTTTTTTTTCTGTTTTTTTATTTTAATTGTTCAATTCTGTCGTAACTATAATTGTCTGTTAGTTAGTTTAAATTCAAATGTTGCATGTTAGGTTAGATAGAAATATCTGCGGTTAGGTAGCTAGGACTGGATAGAGGATTCTAGGCCTGATAAGTGCTCCGTATGTGCCTATTTGCTGTCTATTTCCTTAGGTGTGTATGCTGCTTTTTGGGGTTGCTATTTTGTGCAAATTGAGCTGCCTGCATACTATTTCACTGCTACTGTGTTTATTTGATGTTGCCTTCTCGCCATTTGTGCTATTTTGCTATCCGGAAATGTCCAATTTTAAGCCGGAATGCTGCCCAATTTTCAAGAAAATTAAGTCTTTATTTCAAATTTGGGCAAAATTTCTGTTTCCTTTCAACTTCCCGGATTTGCACCATTCAGTGTGAACCTGAACCGCAACTTCTCCTTTCTTTAAGCCTAAATATCATCATAGCACTAATCCACCTTTCTAACTCACTAATTTCTTTAACCATTTAACTTTCACTCACCTTCAACCCTCTTTAACAATTCTTTCAAAAATATGATGATATTATTGCTTATTGAATAAGAGTTGTTGACCTTAGTGAACATTGCATTCTTAATTACTTGTTCACTTATGCCTATTTGTTCACCAATTCTTTTAAAGTTCATTTCAACATCATGATTGTTATTAGCCAATTGTATCCTGAACATGCCTTCTCTGTTACCTGCTAAGTGTTTCATTGCTTATATGCTATCATATTTTTCAGGATGTCGGATAAAGGAAAGGCTATAGCCACTACTTCCAAGAAAAGAAAACACTCTACACCCTCTATTCCCTCCATCTACAAGCATTATGCTAAGAATCCATTAAATGATGAAGAAAAAGAAAATCAGCAGTTACCTTCTACCGATCCAACCAAATTTCCCAATCTTTACTGTGAGCTTCGATTTTCCAAATACCGAACAACAAAGCTGAATATCGAGAAGAAATTGCTCCTACCTAATGATGTGAGACGGTCGATTACTGGTCGGATCCTTGAGTTGGGTCTCGATTTTGTTGATAGATATTTGGGTGATATTAACATCTCTTGGGTGAAGGAATTTTACTGCAACTTCTTCCGTCCGACTTTGGATTCGGTTCAGGTGAGAGGTAAAGAGATCATGATTACTGAGACTGCCATTGGGGAGGCGTTACAGTGTCGACAAATTCCTGATGACTTGTGTGCCCATCAGCAGGCAGAGATGGCTATTCATACCATGACCTTTGACTATGAGGCGCTTAGGCGTGTGATTGGATTACCGGATGCTGCATGGGTCATGGATGCGACCAACACCAAGCCTAAGGGGATGCTGTTTGTTCATTTGACTAGAGAGGCCAAGACTTAGCAGATGATCTTTGCCCACTATGTCTTGCCTACCACCCACTTCTCCGAGATCCCCATGGAGATGCTTCTGCTGATTGGGTGTGTTTTGGAAGGGAAGGATGTCTCTTTTCCTCGACTTATCCGACAATGCATGTGGCGGGCGCATATTCGTGGCCTACTTCCATTTCCTACCTTGGTCACGAGTATGGCGGCCCTAGCTGAGGTCCCATGGCTAGACGATGATGTGATACCACCACCCCCTGATGCAGATGACAGGGAGGTTACTATTCCTTGGGGTGGTTGGGTGCACGAGAAGCCCCCTGCTAGACGCCGTTCTAGGGCTAGAGCAGTAGTAGGGACACCTTCACCATCAGCCCCTACAGCAGCCCCATCCTCTTCTACTACAGCAGCTCCATCTTCATCTACAGTTCCTCCTGCGGCACCTGAGCCTACTTACCTACTGGTCCAGCGTCTATTCCGGTTTTTAGAGCGAGAGAGACTCCATGTCAGACACCGACTAGATCGGATGGACCAGGCACTCATTTCCCTAGGTGCTGAGTTACCTCTGCTTCCCGACTCTCCGGCCTCCGATGAGCAGGATCATCAGAAGGAGGATGCGGAGGCACCGATTCAGCAGGATGCCCTTCCAGTTGCCCCGGACACCACAGAGCCAGTCCCACAGCCACAGCCAGAGCCAGAGCCTATCGCTGTACCTCCCACTGATCCTCCGGTTTAGCATCGAGGACGATGCTTGATCTTAAGTGTGGGGAGGGCACCGGTAGCATTATTTGGGGACCGGTGAACTTTTTGGCTACTCTCCTAGTTATCTTATTTTGCACATATTTTGTATATATTTTGATGCATTTTTAGTTTACTTTGGATACTTTTATTGCTTATTTTGGATTTTAGATATCTTGATGCTTTTGGATATTTTTTTTTTAGATTTCATACTTTTAGTTGGATTTTTCCTTGTACATTTTTGCATATCTTTCTTTTTAGTTTGGGTTGTGATTAGAAATCATACTTTGAATTGCAAACTTAGTGTCACCCTTTTTTTTCGCATAAGAAATTTGGTTTTAAGTGAAAAAGGAAAGGGTAAACTAAGGAATTTTTGAATTTCTCAATCACAACAATGCTTAGTCAAACATTGAGATTTTTCAAGAAATTTAAATATAAGGCATTAACCCAATTGATTGAAAGAAAATTTTTGGTGAAACTTGCTTGAATTTCATACTTTGTGAAGCATGTATTGAATTGAGAACACAAGCTTGTGAGACTTGAGCCTATTGATGTGGTTACATTTTATAACCACTTATATTCCATTCTTGTGTGAAATTGCTCTCTTTCTATGATTATGATCCTTGATTTGCTTGATTCTATATATCCATTTATCTCTTGTATTTGTGCATTTGTATGATTGAGGCCATCATTTCATTAGCTCACTTATCCAAATAGCTAACCTTTTACTCCCCATTGTTAGCCAATTTTGAGCCTATGATCAACCAACTTATTCTCACTTTAGCACATTACAAGCCCAAGGCGGAAAACCAATGAAAGTCCTTGTTTGGATCTTTGATTAGCCTAGGCTAGTGAGAGTGTTTATTATTCAAAGTTGGTGAGGCTTGGGAATATTGGATGGGATAAAAGGGGTAGTACACTTTCATGTTTAGGAATTGGGTACATATTCACGTATTGATTAAATGTATAGATCTTATGCATTGATGTTCTTGTATATAGTTTGAAAAAAAAAAGAAGAAGAAAAAAAAATGAAAAGAAAAGGGAATAAAAGTGAAAAAAAAAAGAGAAAAGAAAAGAAAAAAATTGTATATAGAAAAAGAAAGAAAATAATAAAGAGGGGACAAAATGCCCCAAGGTGAAGTCAATAAAAAGGAATCAATGCATAGGTGTTATGAATCAAATAAGAATGCATGAGTATGTAAGAAAAAGTGAAGAATGGGTAGTTAGAGTAGTTTGAATTTGTATAGGTCATTATGTAGGTTAGTGGGAAAGTCTATACTAATCAAAGATTCAAATTCTAGTCCACTTAACCATAAATGATCCTACCTTGACCCTAACCCCATTACAACCTAAATGAAAGACCTCATGATGAATGTATGCATGCATTGAATAAGTGTTGATTGTTAGAAGAAAATCAAATTTTGGAAAACATGATTAGAAGAGAATTGAGCGGATTGACCCTTAAACACTTGAGTGAATAGAGCGGATACACATCCGGTGAGGGTTCAAAAGTTCAAATACATGTATTCACCCGTACTATCTATATTCTTGCAAGTTTGAATTTTTTTTGATAATTCATTACAATTGTGGGTTGGGACTTAACTCCTATTGCCCTAATTATTGTGCCTACACATGCTCTCTTGGGAATTGATTTGTTTGAACTAAGCATTTCCATTTACTTAGATAATTGCATTTAGATAGGATTCATATAGTTTAGTTGTATTCAATAAATGTCATACCCCTTAGTTCCTTCTTACTTTAGCATGAGGACATGCTAAGGTTTAAGTGTGGGGAGGTTGATAAACCCCATTTTTAGGGTTTATCTTGTATTGAATTTAGGGTATTTTGATAACCTTTTCTCGCATTTAACCTATGAATTGGCATGGTTTTGTAATCTCTCCCGTATTTGTGCCTAAGTGTAAAAACATGCTTTTTAAGCCTTATTTTGATGAATTCTAGTTCTTCTTTGATTCCATAAGATGCCTTGATGTGTTTGCTAGTAATTCCAGGATGAAATAGGTTAGGCATGGATCAAGGGAGCAAGGAAGAAAGCATGCAAGTGGAGAGAAGCACAAAAAGCCAAAGAATTGATCTAGGCCATGCACGCACACGCGCACAAGGCGCTCGCGCGCATATTGCGAAACAAGCCAGGGACGCGCACGCGTACCGTGCGTGCACGCGTCGATGACGGCACATGACCTCACTAATGCGACACGTGCCTGGCGATTTGAGAGGGTTTCTGAACCCATTTTTGGCGCCAATGGCTAAGGGAAAGGAATATAAGGATGAAGGATTAAGGGGAAGGCATACAATTATCAATATTTAATTAGGAAGGAATGAGGGAAGCATGTAGAATATACTTAGGATTAGTTTAGAGTTTTAGAGAGAGAAGCTCTCACTTCTCTCTAGAATTAGGATTAGGTTTAGTTCTTAGATCTAGGTTTTAATCTTTGCTTTCTTCTACTTCTACACCTCAATTCCTTGTAGTTACATTCATTCTTCTTCCATTCTTTTGTTATAATATCTCTTATGTTGTTCTTGTATTTTGTTATAGATCTAGTATTGTTCCTTCTACTCTCTTTCAATTCAATAAAGGTAATTCATAATAAATGTGTTTCTTTTGATTGTTGTTGTTAATTTCTTTCAATACTTGTTGTTAGACTTTGTTCTTGTAGTTGATTTACTATGTTTTCCTTTTATGCCTTCCAAGTGTTTGATGAAATGCTTGGTTGGATTTTAGTGTAGGTTTTGTTCCTCTTGGCCTAGGTAGAGTAATTAGTGACGCTTGAGTTATCTAATTCCTTTGTTGATTGACAATTAGAAGTTGCTAATTAATTTGAATACCTCTAAAGCTAGTCATTCCTTTAGGAGTTGATTAGACCTTGAGGCATCAAATTGACTCATCCACTTGACTTTCCTCCATGGTTAGAGGTTAACTAAGTGGGAGCAATACACAATTCTCATCACAATTGAGAATGATAACTAGGATAGGACTTCTAGTTCTCATATCTTGCCAAGAGCTTTGTTAGTTGTTAGTTTATTTCCTTTGCCATTTATAATTCCTGTCTATAATCTCAAAACCCCAAAATAACTCATAACCAATAACAAGACTCTTTATTGTAATTCCTAGGGAGAACGACCCGAGGTTTGAATACTTCGGTTTATAAATTTTAGGGGTTTGTACTAGTGACAAACAACTTTTTGTATCAAAGGATTATTGTTTGGTTTAGAAACTATACTTTACAACGAGATTTCATTAGTGAAATTCTAAACCGTCAAAAATCCATTCATCAATTCTCCGAATTTGGGTGCCATAAGTGTTATTGGAAAGTAAAAATCAAGGCTTTTCCAACAACAAACTTAAAATCTTTGCTCGTCCTCAAGCAAAAAATGGAAGAAAAGAGTAGAAGAAGAAAAGAATTGATGGAGAAGGAGGGAGATAGTGTTTTAGCCAAGTGGGGGCTTTTGTGGATGAAGTGTGTTGGAGATGTGATCTGAGAGGGTATTTATAAGGATGTGATAGGGTAGGGTTTGAATGAATGGGTGTGAAATTGGGAATTTGAAGTGGGTGGGAGTAGTGGGATGTATGATGGTTTTTCGGGAAGAGGTATGGATGCAATTGGTTGAGGGTTTATGGAGAAGAGCGTGTAGGGAAGAGTGAAAGTAAGAGAGAGAAGAAGGTGTGGTAGGTAGAGATTCTGTGAGACCCACTGGTCCTGAGAGGCTAGGGAATTCGAATTCCCTATCCCTTTATGGGCGTTGAACGCCCAGCTCCTGCTCCTAGCTAGCATTCAACGTCAGCTTCATGCTCCTCATAGGGCGTTGAACGTCCAGAAGAGACCTCCTTTCTGGCGTTCTGATGAGCGGATAATTTATACGCTTTTTGGCATTGTTTTTAGGTAGTTTTTAGTAAGTTCAAGCTACTTTTAGGTATGTTTTCATTAGTTTTTATGATTAAATTCACAATTCTGGACTTCACTATGAGTTTGTATGTTTTTCTTTGATTTCAGGTAATTTCTGGCTGAAATTGAGGGACTTGAGCAAAACTCTGATAGGAGGCTGACAAAGGACTGCTGATGCTGTTGGAATCTGACCTCCCTGCACTCGAAATAGATTTTCTGGAGCTACAGAACTCCAAATAGCGCGTTCTCAACGGCGTTGGAAAGTAGACATCCAGAGCTTTCCAGAAATATATAATAGTCCATACTTTATTTGGGAATTAACGACGTAAACTGGCACTCAACGCCAGTTCCATGCTGCTGTCTGGAGTAAAACGCCAGAAACACGTCACGACCCGGAGTTGAACGCCCAAAACATGTTACAACTTGGCGTTCAACTCCAAAAGAAGCCTCAGCTCGTGGATAGATCAAGCTCAGCCCAAACACAAACCAAGTGGGCCCCAGAAGTGGATTTATGCATCAATTACTTACTCATGTAAACCCTAGTAGCTAGTCTAGTATAAATAGGATAATTTACTATTGTATTAGACATCTTTGGTCTCAGTTTTGTTTTATTCTTCATCTTAAGAGATTATTGATCACGTTTTGGGGGGCTGGCCATTCGGCCATGCCTGAACCTTTCACTTATGTATTTTCAACGGTGGAGTTTCTACACACCATAGATTAAGGGTGTGGAGCTCTGCTGTACCTCAAGCTTTAATACAATTACTACTCTTTTCCTATAAATTTCATTTATTCCTATTCTAAGATATTCGTTGCACTTCAACTTGATGAATGTGATGATCCGTGACACTCATCATCATTCTCACCTATGAGCGTGCGTGATTGACAACCACTTCCGTTCTACCTTAGGCCGGACGCGTACCTCTTGGATTCCTTAATCAGAATCTTCGTGGTATAAGCTAGAATTGATGGCGGCATTCATGGGAATCCGGAAGGTCTAACGTTGTCTATGGTATTCCGAGTAGGATTCCGGAATTGAATGACTGTGACTAGCTTCAAACTCCTGAAGGCTGGGCGCTAGTGACAGACGCAAAAGAATCAAGGGATTCTATTCCAACTTGATTGAGAACCGACAGATGATTAGCCGTGCTGTGACAGAGCATTTTGACCTTTTTCACTGAGAGGATGGGATGTAGCCATTGACAACGGTGATGCCCTACATACAGCTTGCCATGGAAAGGAGTAAGAGGGATTGAAGGAAGAAGTAGGAAAGTAGAAAAAGAAAAGGCACAGTATCTCCATACGCTTATCTGAAATCCCCACTATTAATTTACATAAGTATTTTTATCCCTTTATTTTATTTATCTCTTAAATATCTAATCCAATTACATTTGACTCTACCTGACTGGGATTTACAAGATGACCATAGATTGCTTCATACCAACAATCTCTGTGGGATCGACCCTTACTCACGTAAGGTTTATTACTTGGACGACCCAGTACACTTGCTGGTTAGTTGAACGGAGTTGTGTCCACACATAGTAAAGAGCTATTATCTCGAATTAAATTTCATACAAGTACAAAGAGTACGAATCACAATTTTGTCCACCAAGTTTTTGGCGCCGTTGCCGGGGATTGTTCGAGTATGGACAACTGACGGTTCATCTTGTTGCTCAGATTAGGTAATTTTCTTTTCAAAAAAGTTTTCAAAAATTTTTCAAAATTTTTTCTCTATTTTTCGTTTTTCCAAAAAAATAATTTTCGAAAAATATAATAAAAATACAAAAAAAAAATTCATAAAATCATAAAAATAAAAAATATTTTGTGTTTCTTGTTCAAGTCTTGAGTCAACTTTCAAGTTTGGTGTCAATTGCATGCTTTAAAAAAATTTTTCTTGCATTTTTCGAAAATTCATGCATTCATGGTGTTCTTCATGATCTTCATGTTGTTCTTGACAAGTATTCTTGTTTGATCTTGATGTTTTCTTGCTTTGTTTTGTTTGCTATTTTTCATATGCATTTTTCGTTTGTTAGAGTCCATGCATTAAAGATTTCTAAGTTTGGTGTCTTGCATGTTTTTTTTGCATCAAAAATTTTTCAAAATTATGTTCTTGATGTTCATCATGATCTTCAAAGTGTTCTTGGTGTTCATATTGACATTCATAGTGTTCTTGCATGCATCTTGTGTTTTGATCCAAAATTTTCATGTTTTGGGTCATGTTTGTGTTTTTCTCCCTCTTCATTAAAAATTCAAAAATAAAAAATATATCTTTTCCTTTTTTTCTCTCCAAATTTTCGAAATTTTGGGTTGACTTGGTCAAAAATTTTTAAAATTAGTTGTTTCTTACAAGTCAAGTCAACTATCCCTCTCTAATTTTCGAAAATACCTCTCTCTTTTTCAAAAATTCTTTTTAATTGTTTTTAATTTTAATTTTAATCATATCTTATCTTTAATTTTCAAAAATCATTAACCACTTTTTCAAAATTTTTTTTTGAATTCTCCCTCTCTTCTCTTCTTCTATTTTATTATTTATTTACTAACACTATTCTTCACCTCCCTTCACCCAAAAATCCGAACTCAGTCTATCCCTTGTGTTTGGATTCTTCACTTTTCCTTCTTCTATTCTTTTCTTCTGCTACTAACATAAAGGAATCTCTATACTGTGACATAGAAAATTCCTCTTTCTTTTCTTGTTTTCTTCTCTTTCATATGAGCAGGAACAAGGAAAAAGGCACTCTTGTTGAAATTGATCCTGAACCTGAAAGGACTCTGAAGAGGAAACTAAGAGAAGCTAAATTACAACAATCCAGAGGCAACCTTTCAGAATTTTTCGAACAAGAGAAGGAGATGGCAGCCGAAAATAATAATAATGCAAGGAGGATGCTTGGTGACTTTACTAAACCCACTTCCAAGT
Source organism: Arachis stenosperma (assembly GCF_014773155.1). Taxonomy (NCBI): domain Eukaryota; kingdom Viridiplantae; phylum Streptophyta; class Magnoliopsida; order Fabales; family Fabaceae; genus Arachis; species Arachis stenosperma. The sequence goes on from NC_080382.1 coordinate 80,538,078, forward strand.
TTGATGGAAGAAGCATCTCTATTCCTGCCATTGGAGCAAATAATTTTGAGCTTAAACCTCAACTAGTTGCTTTAATGCAACAGAACTGCAAGTTTTATGGACTTCCATCTGAAGATCCTTACCAGTTTTTAACTGAGTTCTTGCAGATTTGTGAGACTGTTAAGACAAATGGAGTAGATCCTGAAGTCTACAGGCTCATACTTTTCCCTTTTGCTGTAAGAGACAGGGCTAGAACATGGTTGGACTCACAACCTAAAGATAGCCTGGACTCCTGGGATAAGCTGGTCACGGCTTTCTTGGATAAATTCTTTCCTCCTCAAAAGCTGAGTGGTGCACGAAATTGTGATCTTTACTTTTCACAACTCAAACAATCCCCGGTAATGGCTCCAAAAACTTGGTGCTCAATACCATGGTCTAAACATAATGTCACAACTTCGCACAACTAACCAGCAAGTGCACTGGGTCGTCCAAGTAATAAACCTTACGCGAGTAAGGATCGAACCCACGGAAATTGTTGGTATGAAGCAAGCTATGGTCATCTTATAAATCTCAGTCAGGAAGATTCAAATGGGTATGGGTGATATACGAATAAAGCATAAAACAAGATAGAGATACTTATGTAATTCATTGGTGAGAATTTCAGATAAGCGAATGGAGATGCTTTGTCCCTTCCGTCTCTCTACTTTCCTACTGTCTTCATCCAATTCTTCTTACTCCTTTCCATGGCAAGCTGTATGTTGGGCATCACCGTTGTCAGTGGCTACAGTCCCATCCTCTCAGTAAAAATGTTCAACGCACCCTGTCACGGCACGGCTAATCATCTGTCGGTTCTCAATCAGGTTGGAATAGAATCCATTGATTTTTTTGCGTCTGTCACTAACACCCAGCCTTCAGGAGTTTGAAGCTCGTCACAGTCATTCAATCATTGAATCCTACTCAGAATACCACAGACAAGGTTTAGACCTTCCGGATTCTCTTGAATGCCGCCATCAATTCTAGCTTATACCATGAAGATTCTGATTAAGGAATCCAAGAGATAAACATTCAAGCCTTGTTTGCTTGTAGAACGGGAGTGGTTGTCAGGCACGCGTTCATAAGTGAGAATGATGATGAGCGTCACATAATCATCACATTCATTAAGTTCTTGAGTGCGAATGAATATCTTGGAACAAGAACAAGCTGAATTGAATAGAAGAACAATAGTAATTGCATTAATACTCGAGGTACAGCAGAGCCCCACACCTTAATCTATGGTGTGTAGAAACTCCACCGTTGAAAATACATAAGAATAAGGTCTAGGCATGGCCGTGAGGCCAGCCTCCCAATGATCTAAGAACTAGACGTCCAAAGATGATCTAGAGATCTAAAGTGATCAAAAGATTCCAAAGATCAAAAGATTTAAAATACAATAGCAAAAGGTTCTATTTGTAGAGAACTAGTAGCCTAGGATTTAAAGAAATGAGTAAATGACATAAAAATCCACTTCCGGGCCCACTTGGTGTGTGCTTGGGCTGAGCATTGAAGCTTTCATGTGTAGAGACTTTTCTTGGAGTTAAACGCCAGCTTTTGTGCCAGTTTGGGCGTTTAACTCCCATTCTTGTGCCAGTTCCGGCGTTTAACGCCAGGCAGTTTTGAGCTGATTTGGAACGCCAGTTTGGGCCATCAAATCTCGGGCAAAGTATAAACTATTATACATTGCTGGAAAGCCCAGGATGTCTACTTTCCAACGCCGTTGAGAGCGCGCCAATTGGGCTTCTGTAGCTCCAGAAAATCCACTTCGAGTGCAGGGAGGTCAGAATCTAACAGCATCTGCAGTCTTTTTCAGCCTCTGAATTAGATTTTTGCTCAGGTCCCTCAATTTCAGCCAGAAAATACCTGAAATCACAGAAAAACACACAAACTCATAGTAAAGTCCAGAAAAGTGAATTTTAACTAAAAACTAATAAAAATATAATAAAAACTAACTAAAACATACTAAAAACATACTAAAAACAATGCCAAAAAGCGTATAAATTATCCGCTCATCACAACACCAAACTTAAATTGTTGCTTGTCCCCAAGCAACTGAAAATCAAATAAGATAAAAAGAAGAGAATATGGAATGAATTCCAAAAACTTGTATGAAGATCAGTATTAATTAGATGAGCGGGGCTTTTCGCTTTTTGCCTCTGAACAGTTTTGGCATCTCACTCTATCCTTTGAAATTCAGAATGATTGGCTTCTATAGGAACTCAGAATCCAGATAGTGTTATTAATTCTCCTAGTTAAATATGATGATTCTTGAACACAGCTACTTTATGAGTCTTGGCCGTGGCCCAAAGCACTCTGTCTTCCAGTATTACCACCGGATACATTCATGCCACAGACACATAATTGGGTGAACCTTTTCAGATTGTGACTCAGATTTGCTAGAGTCCCCAATTAGAGGTGTCCAGGGTTCTTAAGCACACTCTTTTTGCCTTGGATCACAACTTTTTTTTTCTTTCTTTCTTTTTTTCGTTTTTTTTCATTTTTTCTCCTCTTTTTTTTTTTTTTGTATTCACTGCTTTTTCTTGATTCAAGAATCATTTTTATGATTTTTTAGATCCTCAGTAACATGTCTCCTTTTTCATCATTCTTTCAAGAGCCAACATTCATGAACAACAAATTCAAAAGACATATGCACTGTTTAAGCATACATTCAGAAAACAAAAGTATTGCCACCACATCAAAATAATTAATCTGTTATAAAATTCAAAATTCATGTAATTCTTCTCTTTTTCAATTTAGAACATTTTTCATTTAAGAAAGGTGATGGATTCATAGGATATTCATAACTTTAAGGCATAGACACTAAGACACTAATGATCTTGTAATAAGACACAAACATGGATAAACATAAGCATAAAATTCGAAAAACAAGAAAATAAAGAACAAGGAAGTTAAAGAACGGGTCCACCTTAGTGATGGCGGCTTGTTCTTCCTCTTGAAGATCTTATGGAGTGCTTGAGCTCCTCAATGTCTCTTCCTTGCCTTTGTTGCTCCTCTCTCATGATTCTTTGATCTTCTCTAATTTCATGGAGGAGGATGGAATGTTCTTGGTGCTCCACCCTTAGTTGTCCCATGTTGGAACTCAATTCTCCTAGGGAGGTGTTGATTTGCTCCCAATATTTTTATGGAGGAAAGTGCATCCCTTGAGGCATCTCAGGGATTTCATGATGAGTGGGATCTCTTGTTTGCTCCATCCTTTTCTTAGTGATGGGCTTGTCCTCATCAATGAGGATGTCTCCCTCTATGTCAACTCCAACTGAATAACAGAGGTGACAAATGAGATGAGGAAAGGCTAACCTTGCCAAGGTAGAGGACTTGTCCGCCACCTTATAAAGCTCTTGGGCTATAACCTCATGAACTTCTACTTCCTCTCCAATCATGATGCTATGAATCATGATGGCCCGGTCTATAGTAACTTCGGACCGGTTGCTAGTGGGAATGATTGAGCGTTGGATAAACTCCAACCATCCCCTAGCCACGGGCTTGAGGTCATGCCTTCTTAGTTGAACCGGCTTCCCTCTTGAATCTCTCTTCCATTGAGCGCCCTCTTCGCAAATGTCTGTGAGGACTTGGTCCAACCTTTGATCAAAGTTGACCCTTCTAGTGTAAGGGTGTTCATCTCCTTGCATCATGGGCAAGTTGAATGCCAACCTTACATTTTCCGGACTAAAATCTAAGTATTTCCCCCGAACCATTGTAAGCCAATTTTTTGGGTTCGGGTTCACACTTTGATCATGGCTCTTGGTGATCCATGCATTGGCATAGAACTTTTGAACCATTAAGATTCTGACTTGTTGAATGGGGTTGGTAAGAACTTCCCAACTTCTTCTTCGGATCTCATGTCGGATCTCCGGATATTCACTCTTTTTGGGTTTGAAAGGGACCTCGGGGATCACCTTCTTCAAGGCTACAACTTCATAGAAGTGGTCTTGATGCACCTTGAGATGAATCTCTCCATCTCTCATGACTCAGAGGTGAAAGCTTTTGCCTTCCCTTTCTTCTTTCTAGAGGTTTCTTCGGCCTTGGATGCCATAAATGGTTATGGAAAAACAAAAAGCAATGCTTTTACCACACCAAACTTAAAAGGTTTGCTCGTCCTCGAGCAAAAGAAGAAAGAAGAGAGTAGAAGAAGAAGAAATAGAGGAGATGGAGATGGCTTTGTGGTTCGGCCAAAGGGGGAGAAGTAGTGTTTAGGGTGTGTGAAAATGAAGGAGTGAAGATGGGTTATATAGGGGTGGAGAGAGGGGTAGGGTTCGGCTATGGGAGGGTGGGTTTGGGAGGGAAAGTGGTTTGAATTTGAATGGTGAGGTAGGTGGGATTTTATGAAGGATGGATGTGAGTGGTGAAGAGAAAGATGGGATTTGATAGGTGAGGGGTTTTTGGGGAAGAGTGGTTGAGGTGATTGGTGAATGGGTGAAGAAGAAGAGAGAGGGTGGTGGGGTAGGTGGTGGGGATCTTCGCAAAAGTCATTCCTGCACCAAGTGGTGAGCAAAAATTCTCTCTATGCCAATTCTGGCGTTAAACGCCGGGCTGGTGCCTATTTCTGGCGTTTAACGCTAACTTCTTGCCCTTTCCTGGCGTTTAACGCCAGTCTGGTGCCCCTTTTTGGCGTTAAATGCCCAGAATGGTGCCAGACTGAGCGTTAAACGCCCATTTGCTGCCCTTACTGGCGTTTAAACGCCAAACGCCAGCAAGGTCTTCCTCCAGGGTGTGCTATTTTTCTTTCTGTTTTTCATTCTTTTTTTGCTTTTTCAATTGATTTTGTGACTTCCCATGATCATCAACCTACATAAAACATAAAATAACAAAGGAAAATTAGATAAATATAACATTGGGTTGCCTCCCAACAAGCGCTTCTTTAATGTCAGTAGCTTGACAGTGGGCTCTCATGGAGGCTCACAAATGATCAGAGCAATGTTGGAACCTCCCAACACCAAACTTAGAGTTTGAATGTGGGGGTTCAACACCAAACTTAGAAGTTGGTTGTGGCCTTGGTGCACGAAATTGCAATAACACTTTTGCAATCCCGCACAACTAACCAGCAAGTGCACTGGGTCGTCCAAGTAATACCTTGCGTGAGCAAGGGTCGATCCCACGGAGATTGTCGGCTTGAATCAAGCTATGGTTATCTTGTAAATCTTAGTCAGGAGATCAGAAATTATCAGGATTGATTGTAAAAAGCAAAAGGACATGAAATGGTTACGTGTACTGCAGTAATGGAGAATGGGTTGAGGTTTGGAGATGCTCCATCTTCTGAATCTCTGCTTTCCTACTGTCTTCTTCATCAAACACGCAAGTCTCCTTCCATGGCAAGCTCGTGTAGGGTCTCACTGTTGTCAGCAGCTACCTCCCATCCGCGCAGTGAAAGCTAATGCACACACTCTGTCACAGTGCTGCCAATCACCGGTTTGGTTCCCTCCTCTACCGGAATAGAATCACTCTTTTGCGTCTGTCACTAACGCCCAGTAGATTACAGGTTTGAAGCACGTCACAGTCATTCAATCATTGAATCCTACTCAGAATACCACAGACAAGGTTTAGACCTTCCGGATTCTCTTGAATGCTGCCATCAGGTCCTGCCTATACCACGAAGATTCTGATTAAAGAACCCAAGAGATAACTACTCAATCTAAGATAGAACAGAGGTGGTTGTCAGGCACGTGTTCATAGTTGAGAATGATGATGATTGTCACGGATCATCACATTCATCCGGATAAGAACAAGTGTTATCTTAGAATGGAAGCAAGCATGATTGAATAAGAAACAGTAGTAATTGCATTAATCCATCAAGACACAGCAGAGCTCCTCACCCCCAACCATGGGGTTTAGAGACTCATGCTGTGGAAGAAAACGTGTAAAATGTCATAAGGTTGCATAAGGTACTGATTACAAAGTCAAAAGGTCCTATTTGTAGTAAACTAGTGTCCTAAGGTTTACAGAAATGAGTAAATGACAGAAAAATCCACTTCCGGGCCCACTTGGTGTGTGCTTGGGCTGAGCAATGAAGGAATTTCGTGTAGAGACCTTTCTGGAGTTAAACGCCAGCTTTCATGCCAGTTTGGGCGTTTAACTCCAAATTTTATGCCAGTTCCGGCGTTTAACGCTGGAATTTCTGTAGGTGACTTTGAGCGCCGGTTTGGGCCATCAAATCTTGGGCAAAGTATGGACTATTATATATTTCTGGAAAGCCCAGGAGGTCTACTTTCCAATGCCGTTGAGAGCGCGCCAATTGGGCTTCTGTAGCTCCAGAAAATTCGCTTCGAGTGCAGGGAGGTCAGAATCCAACAGCATCTGCAGTCCATTTTGGTCTCGGATCAGATTTTTGCTCAGGACCTCAATTTCAGCCAGAAAATACCTGAAATCACAGAAAAACACACAAACTCATAGTAAAGTCCAGAAAAGTGAATTTTAATTAAAAACTAATAAAAATATACTAAAAACTAACTAAAAGATACCAAAAACCTACTAAAAACAATGCCAAAAAGCATACAAATTATCCGCTCATCACAACACCAAACTTAAATTGTTGCTTGTCCCCAAGCAACTGAAAATCAAAATAGGATAAAAAGAAGAGAATATACTATAGACTCCAAATATCAAGAAAATAGCTCCAATTAGATGAGCGGGACTAGTAGCTTTTGCCTCCGAACAGTTTTGGCATCTCACTCTATCCTTTGAAGTTCAGAATGATTGGCATCTATAAGAACTCAGAACTCAGATAATGTTATTGATTCTCTTAGTTAAGTATATTGATTCTTGAACATAGCCAGTGTATGAGTCTTGGCTGTGGCCCAAAGCACTGTCTTCCAGTATTACCACCGGATACATACATGCCACAGACATAATTGGGTGAACCTTTTAGATTGTGACTCAGCTTTGCTAAAGTCCCCAATTAGAGGTGTCCAGGGTTCTAAGCACACTCTTTTGCCTTGGATCACAACTTTATTTCTTTTCTTTTTCTTTTCTTTCTTTTCTCTTTTTTTTTTTTGAAAATTCTCTTTTTTTTTTTTTCACTGCTTTTTTTCTGCTTCAAGAATCAATTTGATGATTTTTCAGATCCTCAATAACAGTTCTCTTTTCATCATTCTTCAAGAGCCAACAATTTTAACATCTTAAAACAACAAATTCAAAAGACATATGCACTGTTCAAGCATCATTCAGAAAACAAAAAGTATTGTCACCACATCAAGCTAATTCAATAGTTTCAGAGATAAATTTCGAAATCCTGTACTTCTTGTTCTTTGTGATTAAAGCATTTTCTTTTAGAGAGGTGATGGATTCATAGGACATTCATAGCTTTAAGGCATAAACTCAAATTTTATTAATTATTAACTAAGAACAAGACTCAAATATAGATAAAAATAAAGATAGGAATGGAAAACAAAACAAGAAAAACGAAAAAAAGAAAAATTTAGGCTCCTAATGATAGAGGTGTTCACAGAGTTAGGACTCAACAACCTTGATTTTGAGAAGTGGATGCTCCCTCAGCTTGAGAGGAGAGCTTTTGGCGTTTCATCTCTTGGATTTCACGCCCCTGCTTCTCTTGTTCCTTCAGCAATTTGCAGAGCATGCAATTCTGATTCTGCTGTTCTTCCTTCAGTGCTCCATAGTCTCTTGCAGCTTGTTAATAGATGCTTCTAGGCTGGACAGTAGTCAATTCTTGGGAATTCAGGGAGGAATTCCTGCGCCCTCCTCTTGATGGAGTTGTCTTGCACTGTCCTTCCATTGACTTCTTGGTGATGGTGTTCAATGGGTATGAACTCATCTACTCCCATCTTCACCCCAGCCTCTTACAGAGCAAGGAAATCAAGCTTGGGTAAGCAGTTTGGCCTCAGTGGAATTCTTATTTGCAATGGTGTAGATCTCACAAGCAATCACATGATGAACCTCCACTTCTTTTCCAAGCATATGCATGAATCACTGCTCTCTTGATGGTGACCTCAGAACGGTTGCTGTGGGCAATATGGAACGCCCAATAAAGTCTAGCCAACCTTTGCAATTGGCTTGAGGTCTCCCTCTTGAGTGGTTTGGGACACCTTTTGAATTGGTTATCCACTTATCCCAGGGAGGCATATGTCCTCTAGAACTTGATCCAAACCTTTATCTACTCTCACATCTCCTATTGAAGGAAAATCAGGATCATCTTGTAGTTGAGGTATTTGAAGATTTCTCTTATTTTGTCCAGATGGGAAGTACATAACTTTCCCTCTGACCATGGTTCTGTGGGTATGGTAAGCGGTTCCAGTCATTCTTTGCTTATCTGTTAGCCACAGATTTGAGTAGATTCCTGAACCATGTTCCTTCCAACCTTTGTCTCAGGATTGGTCAGAACTTCCCAACCTCTGTTTCGAATTTGCTCTTGGATCTCCGGATATTCATCTTCTTTCAGATCAAATTTAACTTCCGGGATCACTGACCTCAGACCCATTATTTTGTGATAAGTCTTCATGTTCTTTGGTTAAGAACTTCTCTTCATTCCAAAGATTCTTTGGATTCGTCTCTTTCTTTCCTTGAGTTGGTTTGTTTTCCCTTGGGAGCCATGATCTTGATAGATCTTAGCTTAGTGATCACGGAAAAGCACACCAAACTTAGAGGTTTTGCTTGTCCTCAGCAAAAAGAAAAGAAAGAAGAGAAGAGAGAGAGAGAGAGAGGAAATTCGAATGGTGTGAGGAAGGAGGGGTGAGGAACGTTCATTTATAGAGTGGGGGGAGGAGAATTTCGAAAACAAAAGAGAGATTTGAAAGGAAATTTGAAAAGATTTTGAAAAATTTGAGAAAAGGGTGAGTTTTTTGAAGAAGATTTGAGATTATTTTGAAATAGATTTGAAGAATGGTTTTGATTTGTGAAGATTTGAAAGTGATTGATGAAAGGTTGAAGTGCATTTATGTAGAGGATTATGGGTAAAAAGAGGAAAGTTTTGAAAAAATTTGAGTTGAAAACAAAAATGTGGTCCCCCCACCTTTCTGGCGTAAACGCCCAGAATGGCACCCATTCTGGCGTTTAACGCCCACTTGGCACCCTTTTGGGCGTTTAACGCCCAGCCAGGTACCCTGGCTGGCGTTAAACGCCAGAAAACCTTCCTCACTGGGCGTTTTTCTGAACGCCCAGTGATGCTGCACACCTGGCGTTAAACGCCCAGAATGGTGCCCATTCTGGCGTTTAATGCCCAAAATGCCTCGTTACTGGCGTTTTTTTTCGCCAGTAAGCTCATTTCTCTGCTTTTGAGCTGAATCCTTCTGTAACCTCTGTGAATTCCTTCATTTTTGATACTGCCTCTGTAAGAACAAATCATACAACCTACTAATGACTGGGTTGCCTCCCAGTAAGCGCTTCTTTACTGTCTTTAGCTGGACTTTCACTGAGAATCACTCAAGCCTCAGTTTTGAGCATTCCTGCTCAAAATTTCCTTCAAGATAATGCTTGATCCTCTGTCCATTAACAATGAACTTCTTGTCAGAATCAATATCCTGAAGCTCAACATATCCATATGGGGAGACTCCTGTAATCACATACGGACCCCTCCATCGGGATTTGAGTTTTCCTGGAAACAGCTTGAGCCTGGAGTGAAGAGCAGAACTTTTTGTCCTGGCTCAAAGACTCTGGTTGACAATCTCTTGTCATGCCATTTCTTTGCCTTTCCTTATAAATTTTGCATTCTCAAAGGCATTGAGTCTGAACTCTAGCTCATTAGCTGGAGCAGTCTTTTCTCACCAGCTAACTGTGCATCCTGTTTAGGAATCTGGTTGCCCAGTAGGCTTTGTGTTCCAGTTCCACAGGCAAATGAAGGCCTTCCCATACACCAATTGGTATGGAGAGGTTCTATAGGAGTCTTGAATGCTGTTCTGTATGCCCACAGGGCATCATCCAAGCTTTTGCCCAATCCTTTTTCGGGCTATCACAGTCCGTCTAGGATTCTTTTTAGCTCTCTGTTAGAGACTTCAGCTTGCCCATTTGTCTGTGGATGATACGGAGTTGCCACTTTATGGCTGATTCCATATCTAACCATAGCAGAGTATAGCGTTTATTGCAGAAATGAGTGCCCCCATCACTGATTAGCACTCTGGGAACGCCAAATCTGCTGAAAATGTTCTTCTGGAGGAATTTCAGTACGGTCTTAGTCATAGTGGGTGTAGCAATTGCTTCTACCCACTTAGATACATAGTCCACTGCCACCAGAATATAAGGTTTGAGTATGATGGTGGGAACGGCCCCATGAAGTCAATTCCCCATACATCAAACAATTCTATCTCTAATATCCTGTGAGGCTTGGCATATCCGTGAGG